>NC_081413.1:206273013-206415513 GCF_030272615.1 Cryptomeria japonica | reverse complement strand
AGTGGTTGACCCTATAGGTTTAGCGAGAGTAGCCACCTCTTCCCTTTCCCAAGAGTGAATAACACAACCTATCCATCGAAATTGAGCTTAAACCAGCCTTGGGATGGGGGAGCCCATTCACACTTCCTTCTATCCAATAAATTGTGATTATCTCCTAAACCAATAAACATGGGGAGAATGATACCGACCCATTTTTTCCTAATTGCTTCATCCCTAAGAGAAAATTTTGTGTGCTTCAGAGGGGAATCCCTAATAAAATTATTGGCGATCTCAATAATGGATGCCTCAATTTTGACAATCAGGGATTCTAAGCTAGGGGATTTATCTTTGAATATTCTTCTATGCGTTTCTCTCAATACTTCCCAGAGGAGGATCGAGGGAGATATAATCTAGATGTGTCCATAGTGATCAAAATTTTGGGAAATAGGCCAAGTTTGGAGAAATGAGAGGAGGTCCAGTTGGTAGGCCAAAATTAAATTCAGTTTATTAAACAACCAATACCAACATGATGAGGTGAAATCACAATTGAGTAAGAGGTGGTTCACCTCTTCCTCACTTTTGCAACACAAAGGGCACCTTGAGGGACCTGCAAAGCCTAATTTCTAGAAACACTCTTTTGTGAGGATTCTTTTTTGTAGAGCAGTCCAAAGAAAGGTCCCCGCTTTTGGGGAACAGGCCTTATGCAAGCATAAGGACAAAGGGAGGTCAGAAGCCTCTCTGGTTTCTAACTTATGCATCGATTTATAGCCCCATTTAACACTGTATTACCCATTCGAGGAGCCAAGCCAAATCAAATGGTCTTGGCTCGAGTTGAATGAAAGCTTCCTAGACATGAGGATAGAAAAAGTAGAGAACAACCTCTTTGGTTGGGGGGGATACTGAAAGGGGCTTCCAGATCCATCCTAAAGCCGGATACAATTTAGGAAAGGAAACATAGTCCTTGACTTGGGTTCTTAAAGAGTTCTCCAACTCCTGCTTTAAAGAATCATTATGAATTAGGTTGCAAAGAGGGGGGTAACCACCCCAGGAGTCCTCCCAGAATAAAGCTTTGTCACCTAAACCAATATTCCAGGAAATTTGTTCAGAGAGAAACTCTCGCAATAGGAGATGAAATTCCAAATTCTCGAGCCTTTGGGGAGGAGAGAATCTCTAAAGATTCTAGTTGAATCGAGACTACCTAGATACTTATCTTTTATTATTTTAACCCATTTCAAATGTGGCTCTTTGTAGATTTTCCATACTAATTTGGCTCCAAGTGCCCTATTCTGACTATCTATATTCTAAAAGCCTAAGCCTTTGTTTGGTTTAGGTAGGTAGAGAGCGTCCCATGCTATTAGTGCATACTTCTTCTTATCTCCCAATCCTTGCCATAGAAAGGATCTCAAGACTCTTGTGAGTCTATCCCTAATGCAGCTGGGGATTTCTAGGCAAGACATGTAGTATTGAGGGATTGTTGAAAGGACAGAACGAATCAGAACAATTCTACCTGCTAAAGATAGCCATTTACCTTTCCATGATTACAGTTTTGAGTCCAATTTGGCTAGAACGCTATCCCAAAGCTTGGTCACTCTAGTCTCTTTATCCAAAGGGAGCCCTAGGTAGATACATGGGAAAGATCCTGGCTGGAAACCTAGAATGCTAAGAATACCCTTTTCTAATTTGGCTTTAGTATTAAGATAAAAGACCTTGGTTTTGGCTTTGTTTACCTCTTAACCAGAGGCTCTCGTGTACCACTCTAGAATTGTTTTGAAGTTTCGAGCTTCAGATAGGGAGCTATTCCCTAGCAGCAGAGTGTCATTTGCAAATTGTTGGTGAGTTACTGGGTCGACATTGCTTGAAATTCTGATCCCTTCTAAGTTGCCAAGCTTTTGAGATTTCTGAATGGTCCTGCCTAGACCTTCTGCCATGATAATGTATAAGAGGGGGGATAAGGGGTCTCCTTGTCTCAAGCCTCTTCTATCAAATTGTCATTACCTTTAGTGATTTTGGTAATTTTGTTTATGCTCCTTCTTGCTTTAGTACTGGCATGAAAGAATTTAGTATTCCTGTCCCCATTAGCTAACCAAGTATCTTGTGATTTTTGTTTCCAAAATGTTTCCTCTTTTGACAAAATATCTTCATATTTTTTTATGAGGGTTTTTTCCTTCAAGTATCATTCTTGGTCCATCCCACCATTGATCACTGATTCCTTTAGTCCACTTAGTTCAAGTTCAATTTTGGCCTTGGCTTCAAAGATGTTGCCAAATTTTTCCCAATTCCATGAAAGGAGAGCTTGTTTGATCATTTTAAGCTTAGATACAAAACAAAAGAGCTTGGACCCAGATACCTTGAATGCCGACCACCACTTTTCTACCATGCCTATGAAATTATCTTCTTTCAGCCACATGAGCTCAAATTTGAATGGGCATTTCAGTGGCTTGAGGTCTTCAGCTAAAGATAATTGGATCGGGAAGTGATCTGATCCTGAGAAAGGGAGAATGGATGCCTTGTCTAGGATATAGTTGAGGAAGCCTGAGTTGTCCTTAACAAGGAATCTATCTAATCTTTTTGCTATCATGTTGAATCCAGATCTTTTGTTGTTCCATGTGGAGATACCGTTATCTGTTTGAATGTCCATGAGATTATTCTGGAAGGTCCATTCTCTAAAATCAACTAAGGATTGAGGTTATTTAGAGCAACCACTAGATTTCTCAGCTAAACTGCTTATGGCATTAAAATCACCACCTATTATATAATATCTATTCTTATTCCTACTCAAAAAGGAGGAGAGTTCCTCCCAGACTACTCATTTTAAGTCATTCGGCATAGGACCATAGACATTGATCAAATTAAATCTAAGGTTATTACTGATGCATTTGATGTCAAATCCCATCCAACATCTATTGGTCTCTATGATATCTAGAGAAATGCAACTAAGGTCCCATATAATACCTAAGCCTCCAGACACCCCAATCACAGGGACACCTGACCAATTGTAATTTCCTAAATATTTCCCAAAAGAATCCCCTGCAGGATAGTCAAGCTTGGTTTCCCGAAGAATAGTTATTTCAACTTTGACCTTAAAAATACAACGCTTGAGGTTACACTCCTTGTTAGGGGCATTTATACCCCTAACATTCCATGATAATAGCTTCATGGCGATGTGGGAGGGAACTTCCCCCTCCCTAAATTGAAAACATTTGTAAGCTTGGTTTGGTCCAAAGCCTTCCCACCAAAAGTCTAAACTCTGAATTTGATCTCCTTCCTCTCCTCTTCTAGGAGGATCTGCAATCAGGTTTGTTTCTACCTACCATGTTGAGGGCTATAACTAACAAACCAACTTCCATAGTTTTTCCTTCACTAAGACTAGGGGGAGCCTCTCCATGAATCTCTATCTTGGAAGATAGTCGAGGGGAAGGGGAAGGGGGAGATGAGTTAAATATTAAGTCTAATTGATCCTTATTGTAAGTGAAATCTTTAGAGCCTCCCAACTCTAAGACATGATCAAAATCTTTGTGAGCATCATCATTAGTCAGATTATGTTCCACAATCTCTATCTGCTCAACAATATCTGCTTTCAAGGAGTTGGTAAATTTAAGTAGATCACTTAAGGCCTCTCTATTCAAAGAGATAGAGTCCTTGTCCAGTTTTCTATTTACTTGGACTACATTAGGGGGTTTTTGCATGGTAGGAGGAGAGGGGCTCGAGACTCGACTGACCATGGGGGCGTGAGATGGGGCTGATATGAGGTTCCTGAGAAGAGGGTTATTTTCTTTTGTATCAGATGAAGTAAATATTGTGGTGTTGTCTTTCTTGGATACCAAAACCAGAGGATGAGGTAATGTGCTAGAAGCGGGTAGATCCATCTTGGATTTATCGAGAGAAGGCAAATCTTCTAAGGAATTATTCCTAGTAGGCACGGGTTGAGGCTCGAGACCTAGGGGTAACTAGATATTGTCGAGATGCATTTTGCCTATAACAGAATTGGGGTTAACTATCATTTCTTTGATAGAGTTGATCTTATGGCAAATAAACAATTCTGAAGTATCAATGATGTCATCAAAAATTGAAGGAGAGATCTCCCATTTCCCTGCTGAGGAAATAAGATCATCAAGGCTCAATTTAGGGTTAGTGGTCTTAAGGTCAATTAATATTTTTGTATCTTTATCAAGGTTACTATCCCAAGAATCTGTAAATGCCATGTATTTCCCTAACCCTTCCAATATTGATTCTATTATTTCTAGAGAATGAAATTCGGTTGGAAGAGGGCCGATATTGACCCAATATAAGGAGCTCTTAAAGGAAAAAGTTTTAGTGTTAAAATTGGGAATCTAGTCTATGCAGTAAAAAATGCAACCATTAAGCGATTTCTCTTTACTTCTGAGAAGGTCCTTCTTTATACTAGAATCAATGTAGGAAATTAAAATGCATTGAAAGCCCAAATTAAAGATACTTACTAGTTTATGGAATTTGGTCTCCCACCAATCTTTGACTTCATAAAAAGTATGAAGGGGCACTCTCCATTTGGCAATGAAGCTATTGTTCTGATGAGAAATGACATTTTTCTCTAGAGAATCTAAATCCACCTTGATCATGAGATTTCAGCCTTTAGGGTTTGGAAGGGGAGAGCATGGTTCGACTTTCCGCTGCGCAGGGTGGGGGATGGTTTCTTTTTTAATATGATTTTTCCATGAGGAATCATTCGAGGTTGAATTTGCCTTGAGCCATCGATGATTTAGCACCTTCCTAAATTCTCTGGCTTGACCAACTAATTTGTTGAGATGACCTGTCGGAGGAGGGAAGGAGGGGGGAAAACATGCATATTTGGTACCCTCAAGCAGCGGCCAGGAGGACGGAGTAGAGTAGGTCATTGTTATTGAGGATATCAAATCTAGGGTTTGCTAGGTTATGGTGGGCGATCCTATGCTGTTTGGATTTTCTTCTCTATACCACCTGCCAGATTCCCTCATCTTTGCTTAAAGGTTGCTTGCATTTAGGGGGAGAGAAGATAGTGAGCCGCATGATATGTGAGTTCAAAGCATTCGCTGAGAACCAAAATTCACATATGACCAGGATTCGCAGAGACCAAAAATTTGAATATACTAGGCAAATGAGACTCCTTGATAACCTACACACAAGAAAATAGCATAACCTACATGTGATCTTACTATTAATATATGCTTATCATATTTGGTGTTTTAAAATGAACATAGAATAGATATATATTTGTTAAGTTAGAAATTTAAAAAAATTAAAAAATTATTTGCTATGTAAATTGTGGTATTAGTTGTTTATTTTCTGAGCTCACAAACGGGGTGTTACATAGGTCGTTGGGTCTCGTGGACATCGTTAAAACTCATTAATTCATTTCCCCAACAATATTACAAAGAAGAGGTTGAAGAGAATTTTTAAAATCAACGATCTCATGTTCCTACAAATAATTGAAATTCTGCTTAGGGAGGATTACATGAAGTCTAAGTATTGTTATCGCACTAATATTGATATTGTGTCCATGTTTATGGTGTGGGGTTTGGATCTTGGGAATAAGGATGAAATGCATTGTTCATGCAAAAGTGTGTGAGGGATGAGTGGATGCATGACATGAATGATTTCTTGGCTATGGGGCAACTAGGTGAGGATTTCATTGCACAAAGTGGAGTTAGGATTCAAGTTACAGGGTTTGAACCATTATTGCACCTATTCCTTCTGTGGAGTGCATCAAGCAACAAAGACAAATGATGCACAAAGATCTAGATTAGATGGGACTCATTGAAGTATTACCTATGTGAGCAGGAGGTGGAGTGAAAAGGCGGTCGACGTAGAGATAACAAAGAAAGGTAGAAAGCATCTGAAATTTAGTTTGGAGGCCTACTGAGTGAATGACCCCCTCAAACCAATGAAGAAAAAATGAAGAAATTTTAATTTTGTAAGAATTTGTATAAATTTTGTTATCATATCGACAATGCATATCCTCAATTTTTTTTTTTGTAATCTCTCATAGATGAATTTGATCATATTTGGTGTATAGGGTAAAGTATTAGGTTAGAGATGTATATTATGTAAAAGGAAGTTACAAGATGGTAGTAGTAGTGTAGATAAAATAGTTGTTTCGGGTGATAGTTGCTACAAGTGGTTTGGTGTCTCTCTTCGGAAACTATTGAACTACAATCTTCATACTTTTATATTATTAATAAAAATACCAATTACCAATAAAACAAAATCCAGAATCTGTAACAATAAATTTTATCCTATCATCAAACATAGAGCACATTTAACTACTTGCGAACTAAATTTGAAGACCTTTCCTAGCTCAATTGAATCATACTTGCTAACTTCCATAGATTCTTATTTGCAAGGAACCAAATAAACTATTTGATTTATAAGAAAAGCCAACTTGAAAAAAATCACCAAACGTTACCTAAAAAAGTTGAGGACATAATTAATCAAGTTGCTGCCTATAAACATATAATAATATCATTATGAAAGAGAATAACCACACAAACATTAAAATGCACAAACAATTAATTTATTTTACAAATCTTAGATCTCCTTTTAAATCCTTAGGTATGGCATAGAGTCAATATGTTAATCATTTTAATATATGGCCATTCAATAGCCAATGCTAGGGCTTTTCACTTCAAATTCAAAATTTAAGAATTTTACAAACCTTGATGATCATTGGATTAATATTATAAATGGTTGATGTGAATTTACATATTGGTTTGGAAATACATGGTCTTCATTCCTAATTAACAAAAATAATTATAATTACATTATTTTATAGGTCTCTTATTTCATCTAATTAATGTATATTTGGCATGAAATTTATGTTTATTTTGGAGCCTTGTCATCATTGGCATAGTATGATCATTAATTTGTGGTGTTGTTCTTGACATCAAGGTTCAAACCCTATTAGGGTGTTATTATTGAGTATTATAATTGGGGATGAGGTCCCCCATTTGTGACCTCACTGGTTCATAGCTCCAAGTCAAAAGTGTTTACCCCTCTTTAAAAAAAAAGTTTTTATTGGGGCCTCATATGTATGATGAATAAATTATGTTGTTTTCTTTAATTTGGGAGTGGTTTAGCCACAATTGGAGCTATGAAGAATTCTTATGAGATTAATTTAAATATTTTTTATTTTTATTTGACTTGGTTGAATCAATCTCACCAAGGCACCCTTAAATATTGTTCTTGTCATATATTTTTTCACTCTTTATGTATTCCTCTACCACTGTTCGTTAATTAGTGCTTTACGCATGAATTTGCACAAAAATTAGCAAGGAATATTGTTTCAACAATTAAATAGGATTATAAGGATCTGTTTAAGTTTATTACTTAATATTGGAGCAATGTGCTCAAGTAGGCTAGTTAGGCTAGTTTTTGATGGTCTTTTTGGGGTCTCTTGGTAGTTCTAAAACTCTGGTTCAGTGTGATATAATGGGTTATATATATGTTGCTAATACTTTTATGCTCTTGGTTACTATTAGTAACTTCTACTAGTTTTCTTGCTAATGTGTTGTTACTGATGTTGCCTTAGGGCTATTAGTGTAAGGGGAAAACACCCTAGTTTTTGTTGCTTACTAATATAAAAAACAATTAAATAGGATTTCCAATTGCATCTATTTTATCATACACTCTATATAATTGATTTTATTATTTTTATGTATTCTAATATTCAAATTTTAATAAATAGGTGATATATTACTTTTGTTGGTGCCATTTTAGACTTAACACTTTAGATGAATTTTAATAATGATGCCATCATCATGCTTCATGTAATAAAAAATACTTTTGGAGAATACTTTATAGTATTCAAACGTTGCTATAGGTTCTATAATGGTGAAAAATTAGGGTTTCACCCAATGATGTAGTAAAACCACTATTTTTTGCTTAGGGACCAATTACATTGAAGAGGGGTGAATCCAATAGATCTAGCCTCAATCTAACAAAGAAATGGATAATAATTTTAATTAGATTCACTGGCTAGGATTTGATTACCTCTTTAAGTTGAATTTTGAAAAAGTTGAAATTAGGGTAAATGTGTTGAAATTGAAACAATTATGCATAAATAGTGAGCTATAATTGTCAAATGAAGACACAAATCTAGATGTGAGCAATATCTGAATGTTTGTATTTGTTCCCAAAAGTTTGACCTAAATTGTCAGGACCATAATGCCCATTGCTCTGGTCCTCCGAACTTTTCACCATCCAAAGGGGAACTTGTTCATCTTTGTGAATAATGTTGATCCTAAAAATTACAACTCTATACCTGTTTTTTGCATATAGAAAGAAAGGGGAAATGGTTGGGAATAGGGGTTTGCCTAAGTCAAACCCTAGTTTAGGAATTAACCTTGAATGAAATCAATCCAAATACTAAAATAAATAATCAAAAAATATACCTCAGATCTGCAATTGTTGATGATGATGCGTTGCTTCTTAAATGTAATCACATATGTTGTATGAAATGGCATGAACATGACAAAACCCTAATCACACACACATGTTTGCACATGAATGATGTAATTTTCCTCCATAATGGTTGAATGAAGAACATGTAGCCTTGAAGATCTCTAAAAATGCTTAATGGTGAATGTTTTACAGATGCAAGATTGTTGGATTTATCAGAGATGGAGACTTGGATTAAAATGAAATGATTAATACCTTTATATATCCCGGTATCTAGGTAATTTACCGATGGCCGACCTCCAATGGTCATGCAGAGCCACAAAATTAAATTCTCACTAGAGAGATAGGGCCCTTGCCCCATTTTAAAATAGGCCCCAACTAAGAGGAACTAGGGCGAGGGTGCTCTGGTCTTAGGACCAGGGCATGGGTGCCTTGGTCCTTCTCAATTAGGGAGCATCATTAAACCCCATGGAGAATGGCACCCCTCTAGGAAATCAATTAGTAGGTGTACATGACATAAAAATTGGAGGTTAAGCACAAATTGGACCTAATAGGAGATGAGGAGGGGACACACTAAAGTAGGGGCACAAACATGAGATGTAAATTGGCCCAGTGATAATTTACAATGCCACATTTGGTCTCCACTTTAAATGAAAAGTATGAGCCTATGCAAATACTCACAATAAAATAGACGAAAGAGATGAAAGAGAGGATAAATTAGGAGCATAATCACAAGGATTATAAGACATCACTAATTTTGAGGAACCAAGCCCCCAATATTAGGATATTAAATCACTCAATCACATGCAAGGGAAAACTAAATAAGACAAAAAAAAAAGGTAAACATAAACAAACATAGACCAAAGACAAAAGACACACAACACAAAAACCAAAAACAAGACCTCAAGTCAACTAACTGAAGAGACCTCGATATCAAAATTTCTCGACCACTAATATCATTCTTGAAAAATGTAGTCTCAAGGACACAATTGATCACACAAAAGAGAAAGAGCATGCATCATCCATGAACTACAAATAGAAAAGCTATGAGCTCGTGAGAATAAAAGGGAGAAGCATGGATACACATTCCAGATGTGTTTTTTTATAGGTGATCTATGAGAAGAATGAGAGAGAACATGGATACACATTCTAGATGTGTTTTTCCAGGTGATCCATGTTGGGAAACAAAGTAGGAATAGTCTAGTTGTGTTTTGCTAGTTTCACTCTTCCTCAAGCATGTGTGTGAGTGATGTATGGTTTCAAGTGTTAAGAATCCTGTATAAGAGTTTTTTTTCTCTGGTTTCAATCATGCAACAACCTATGTAAGACATATAATGAAAAATGCTAAGGAGTGTGTGTCTGGTTTTGGGAACATCTCATATAAAAGTCTGTTTGCTCTAGTTTTGAGAATGTGTAACTATGTGTAAGACAAATATATGTTTTAATGTCTTAAAACTACACCCCTTGCAATTTTTGACAACATTTGGGTCTTCTCCTTAGTGTTTGTGCCCCTTGGCCTGATTGGAGACCTGAATATGCTCATACAAGTCAAAACCTACATTTTTCTCAACCCTACACCTCAAAGCCACCTTGATCCTGCCCCAAAATAGGGCAGGACCAAGGCGTGGTACCCTAGGATCCATTGGGACTAGGGTGTGGTGCCCTAGGATCCATTGGGACGAGGGTGTGGTGCCCTAGGATCCATTGGGACTAGGGTGTGGTGCCTTGGGATACCCTATTTGGGACCTATTTTGGGCTCCCTCCCTTTTTATCATCTCAAATTAGAGCAGGAAAATCCCCCCTATGTCAGCCCAAGTTGGAAAATAAGTCAATTAAACCCACTGGAAAGTATATAAGAGGGATTTACCCTCTCATTTTACATAACACACATGGTACATGACATTCAATCAAGATTTCGAGCATTCAAGAGATCAAGCATTAAAGCATTCAAGAGCAATTGAGCATTTTCAGTCTTCCTTCAAGCTTTGGAGTAGCAATAGAGACAACATTTCAAGCATTGAAGAGGAGATCAACATTATACTTCATGAAACTCTAATTCCATGTGGAGGCAAACAAAAATTCATAAGGAGGTATAAAGCATTTCAATTTCATTTTGTATGCAGGAAAAGCGGTTCGGTGAAATCCAAAATGTGGAAATATTTCAAGGACTTGCCCACACACCCACAAGACTCTTGGTGCAAGCTATGGAGCCATGAGGAATGGCTCAACTTCCCAAGGAGTGTTCCATGGTTCTCTATCTGACAAGGTCCCTCAAGCCAATGCCTTTGCTCTCAGATCACCGAGCAAAGTAACTTAGGGATGATGAATGCAAGAACGAGGGATTCTTTTGATCGTATTTAATATGAATGCATCCTATTTATGCATGATTTTAGTAAATGAACTAAACTAGATGATAAGATGACAAGGTTAGTAAAAACACTATCCTAACATGATATACTAGTTATGTGATTTAAGCTAATGATAATAGAAATACTCTAAAATGCTTATTAGATTAATTTCTATTGCAAAGAGAGGCTAAATGCTTGTTAAAATTAAGTATAAGTATGATGCTAAAGACTTGGATCCTTAAAATGGAGGAATGGGGGCTCTATTTATAGAAGAAATAGGGCAATGGATGGTCAAGATTGAAGGATCTAATCAAGGGTCAGGATTGAAATCTATCAATCCATGTTTTCAATTCTCACCAATGAAATGGTGACAATTGTCAACATAAGACTGCTTGAGAGGAGAGGTAAGAAGCATTAAATGCTTGAGAAGACCTCATGGTTATCTTAGAGGGTAAAGGTTAAGGTTAGGTTAAGGTTATCCATTGGATAAAGCTTTTACCCAAAGGATAAACTCTTGTGCAAAGGTTAAAGGGATAACCATGGTCAAAGCAATGAAGGCTTGATGAGACCCCAGGGTTAGATGAGGGTTGAGTTAGGCAAAAAGTCTCTAACCATGCCACTAAGGGTTAGTTAACCATTAATGGTTTGAAGACTTTGGGGACAAATTTGTAAGAGTCCTTCCAAATTTGGGGGTTTTCAACAAGTTAGCTTGTTGAAGGCATAAAGGCTTTAATGCCTTTTGAAGACTTTACTCCAAATTTGAGAAGTGGTCTCCTTAAATTTAGGGAAAGGGGATAATTGATGGGTTAAGCTTAATTGATTAGGATTAGATGGGTTCTAGAAGAATTTAGAAAGGGGGTTTTGGAGGCAAGTGGGAGATGTAGGAAAATGCAAGTGGGTGAGGAATAATAGGATTTAATTAAAATAATTTGCTTTATTTCAATTTGGTTTCAAGTTGGGGATTTAAATAAATTAGATTTATTTAATTGGGGTGAACTATTTAATTAAATGTAAATTTAATTAAAAAGTAGAGAGAAGGGATTTAATTAAATAAAATGATTTATTCAATTAAATGATATAAAATGGTTTAAGTGAATTTAAATAAATAAATAGAATAATTTATTTAATTAAATAGAAGAATGTGGGTGATTTAATTAAATTAGATTTAACTAAATAAAGGAATGAGAATAAAATGAACATTAAATATTCATTTAGGAATACGGTCATTTTTATACGTCTACACATTCAATTTAACATCCCCTCAAAGAGGAGGATTTCTATTTTTAGTCATTTTATTTACATTATTTCAACCACTTGGTTAATTCCAAAACTGAGGTTTGATATGAAGACAAACCCCTATTCCCAACACATTTCCCTTTCTTTCTATGTGCAGGAAATAGGTGTGCAGCTGTACTTCTGGAATTAAGCTTTATTCACAAAGATGAAAAAACCCTTTTCGATGCACGAAAAGTTCAGAGGACCAATAGGAGGGTGCCCCTGTCTGAACACACGGTCCTTGCAAATTTTTCTAGATTTCGTAGAGTAGCTCCGAATCATCTCAAACTTCTCATATCCTGGTGCACGGCTGAATCCCAAATCTGTACTTCACTGTTTTCGCATACTTTGACTTCATTTCCAACATTTAATCCTAATTCAATTAATCAACTTACAAAAGAGGGTTAGTTCCATTCCAATCTACTTAGTATTCAATCCTTGCATCCTTTGGGATTGGATCTAGTAGATTCATCCCCCTCTTTTGAATGTAAATTTTCCCCAAGGGAAAATTGAACCTTAGTTAAGTTCCCACCTTCCTCTATGTGGAGAATTAGCTAAGGCTCCCAATTTTCCACTTTACATATGTCTGGTTTCGAGGACATCTTGTGTAAGAGTTTTTTTGCTCTGGTTTTGAGAATGTACACCCCATATAAGACATATATCAATGTTGCATTTGGTTTCTAGCATGAATCATCTCGTGTAAGAGTTTTTTTTCTCTAGTTTTGAGAATTAACACCCCATTTAAGACATGCAAAAATATAGTACAATATAGTATAAAGAGGGTGATATGTATGCCCCCCCATTAAAATGTCAACATAGCCCTATCTTGATGTCTTAAAGAAGCTAGAAACAAGTATACCCACCTTCAACACCAAAGAGATATCCTTTAAGCAACAATGTTCATAAATCCAAGCTAAAGAGACAATACTCTTACAAGCAAAGATAAGATAGTTGAAAAAGAGATATCTTACAACAAGTGTAAAGAGGATCCTTGGAGGAGAAGAAATATTTGCTCAAAAGACATCTACCTCCAAGAGGAGTTCTTGAACAAACATAACATATTCTACCAAAAGAAGGGACGGAGAACAAAAATGCATACCTTCCCCCTATTTCTAGGTGAAAGGGATTCTTGATGAGGGATGACACACTTTTTACCCAAAGTGAAAGGTTTGTGTGAGATTTTGCCAAGATCAAGGGCACAATGAAAAGTATAAAAATAGAGACAAAAGAATGACAATAACAAACTGTATTCTCATCAATATGAAAATGATCAACTGGATTCACCAATACAATGAATATAGGCCTTCTTATATAGGCAAGGCCATATGGATGTACGAGCACACAATCATGACATGTGGCTCAATGAGAAACAAGGGTAGGTAAGAAATACTAGGGGTAGGTAGGAGAAATAATATAATATTCCACAAGAGGTGGATGACCCACCGAATGTGGAGTGTAACAGCAAAATAAGGCCACAAAAGGTGGAATTTCTCCTACAAGCTCTATCCCTATGTGCACACTTCCCTAAGTGTCTCAAATCCAAACTATGAAGAGATGCATTATCCTAAGTTAACTTAAGTAAAGTGTAATAATATCCATAATGAATATTTATTTACACCAACACCCCCCCTTAAGTGCAACTTAGGGGAACGAAGACTTAAGTCAACAATGCAAGATGGGTCTCGACTACTAGGCCATGATAGGTACCCATGTACAATATGCAAATGCAAGAAAAACTATGCAATGTAATCTCTCACAAACGGAGAAAGGGAGAAAACCCAGTGGGAAAAAACTCCCCACCAAAAGAGAGATGAAAGTACAAAAGACTCTCAAAGAAGAAGGACAAAACCTCAAAGAGGAAAAAGTCCCCCCCCATAAGAGAGGAAGGAGAAGTCAGCTGATCCCCCCTAATGACACATCCTACACCCCTAAGAGAGCTCGCAACTGTTGGAACTTACTCTCGGTGAAAGGTTTGGTGAATATGTCTGCAACCTGCTTCGTTGTAGGATAATATTGCAAATTAATGACCCGCTTCTGAATCAACTCTCAGATATAGTGCATATGAATCTCGATGTGTTTGGTCTACTGATGCTAGACCGGGTTCTTCAAGATATCAATAGCACTCTGATTGTCGCAATGTAGAACTGTCAGTTGTGAAGTGGTGAACCCAAACTCGGTGAGAATCTGCTGAAGCCAAATGGTCTCAGTCGTTGCGTTAACAGCACCTCGATACTCAGCCTCAGTCGAAGAAAGAGCAATAGAATGCTGCTTCTTGCTTTGCCAGCAAATGGGGCATGAACCAAGGTGAAAACTGTAACCAGAAGTAGACTTACGATCATCAAGATCGCCAGCCCAATCGGAGTCTTTGTAACCAACCAAGCGAAGTCCTGTGCTTGCTGCATAGTGAATCCCATAGTGATGTGTACCCTAGATGTAATGAAGGATGCGTTTGGTGGATTTCCAATGAAGCTCATGTAGTTCCTACATGAAGCAGGAAACCATGCCAACTGCAAATGAAATATCAAGGCGTGTATGGGTCAAGTAGATAAGACTACCCACAAGCTGACAATACAAAGTGGCATAAACTAGTGGAGAAGAACACTGAGCCTCGAGCTTGACTCCGGAAAGAAAGGGAGTCGGTGCAGGCTTACAATCAGCCATATGAAAGTGTGCAAGTAGATCAAGAGCATACTTGGGTTGTGATAGTGTAATCCCAGAAGGTGACTGTGAAATCTCCATCCTGAGAAAGTAGTGCAAAAGACCCAAGTCAGTCATAGCAAATCTGTCATGCAAAACAGATTTGACCCTGCTAATGAAGGATGCGGTACTCCCTGTAATGATCAAATCATCAACATAGAGCACAAGTATCAAGTGAGAGTCATCTTGTTGCAAAATATAGACATTTGGATTAGAATGACACATGGTGAACCCTGCTGAGAGAAGAAAGGAATCCATCTTGGCATACCAAGCCCTAGGGGCCTGCTTAAGGCCATAGAGAGATTTCCTTAGTCTGCAAACCAAGGAAGTATCCTGGATGAAACCCTGCAGCTGCTCCATATAAATCTCCTCATCAAGGTCACCATGAAGAAAAGCACTCTTCACATCCATTTGATGTACAACCCAACCATGAGCTGCAGCAATAGCAAGTGTCAAGCGAATGGAGTTCATCTTGGCTACGGGCGCAAAGGTCTCAGTATAGTCAACACCTGCAACCTGAGAGAAACCTTTCACAATAAGCTGAGCCTTATACTTATCCACACTACCATCCGCAACATACTTGGTCTGATAGATCCACTTACATCGAACCATCTTTCTCCCCTTAGGGAGATGGACTAAATCCCATGTGTTGTTCCTCATCAAGGAACTATACTCTTCCTCCATAGCTTGGTCCCACTCAGGAACCCCTGATGCTTCCTGAAATGTCTATGGATTGGAAGTGGTAGAAATGAATGCATGTGGAAGATCCTGATGTTGTGATCGAGTTCTCCATGTATCTGAAGGATACCCAACAAGAGAACCCACAGACTCAAGTGTCTGTCGAGCCCAACGAGGTCTAGGTGGAGGTGGAGAACGAGGCTCCTCAACTACAAGTGGACCCTGCGGAGGTGTAACCTTGCGAATCAGAGTTGAAGGAGTCTCATCATCTGAATCACTAGCATCACTATCCACAATGGAGGAAGGTGGAGGAGCTAGAGAGGCTAAGCTAGGAGAGCTTTCCTCAAAGTGAACACTCCTCTCAATGAACACCTCATGTGTCTCAGGATCCATCAATCTATATGCCTTAACACCCTCAGGATATCCAACAAATATGCAAGGCTAACTCTGAGGTTCCAATGCCTTGCGTTTCTACGGAGGTATGCGAGCCCACGCTGAACACCCAAAGACTCTGAAATGTCTCACAATTGGTTTCCTACCAGCCCAAGCTTCAAAAGGAGTAATACCTTGTAAATCTTTGTGAGGAACCCGATTCTGGATGTGTGTGGCACAACTGATAGCCTCGGCCCATAAAGCGGGATCAAGAGAACGTGCATGAATCATACAACTAGCCATTTCTTTGAGAGTTCTATTCTTGCATTCTGCAATTTCTTTTTGCTGTGGAGTGTATGCTATAGAATGCTGAAGATCAATCCCCTCAAATGTACAAAAATCCTCAATTCTCTTGTTCACATATTCCCTTCCATTATCTGTACGAAGAATCTTCACCACTTTCCCGGATTGCTTCTCCACACGAGTCTTGAAGTCCTGAAATCTGTCAAATACTTCACTCTTATGAATAAGAAAGTAGACCCAAGTGAATCGGGAGTAGTCATCAATGAAGGTGAGGACATAGTGGGCCTTGCTAAATGAAGGTGTTGGAAATGGACCTGCTACATCGTTGTGAACAAGTTGAAGAACTTCCAAAGCTCTCCAAGCTTTCCCCTTATCAAACTTCTCCTCTGGATGCTTACCCATGGAACAC
The DNA here is from genome assembly GCF_030272615.1 of Cryptomeria japonica. Taxonomy (NCBI): domain Eukaryota; kingdom Viridiplantae; phylum Streptophyta; class Pinopsida; order Cupressales; family Cupressaceae; genus Cryptomeria; species Cryptomeria japonica. Next base: position 206,399,043 of record NC_081413.1, on the reverse strand, counting down.
CCTAAACATATACCCTCTGAAAAATTGATTCGAGGTAGACCTGTGACCATGTCTTTAGTGCTAAGTTGCTGAAGATAGCGGTAGTTGAGGTGACCAAACCACTCATGCCATAACTTACTTTCGGAATTTGAATGAGTAAGAAAGGCCCTAGAAGGTGAACTTGGCACAAAGTGGGAGAGTGAATAAAGCCTTGAGTTGTCATTGACTTGTCCCACTGCTACCAAGGCATCATCATCAAGTTCCTTTACCACAACTGAATCTGGTGTAAACTCAACCTTTTTCCCATTCCCATAGTGAGTGATTTGGTAGATAGAGAGAAGGATGGTAGACAAGTTAGGAACATAGAGAACATTCTCAAATGTTCCATCATCCATGTCAATTGAACCTTTCCCTTCAACCTCTTCTTGTGTATCATCACCTATGTAAATGTGAGGTACCTTAGATGGCTCCAATGAAGAAAACTGCTCCTTTGTAGAACCCATGTGATACGAGGCACCTGAGTCAAGTATCCACTGCTGTGAAGAACTTGTTGTAGCCACAAATGCTTGCCCTTTTCCCTTAGACTGTGAGGAAGAGGAAGGAGATGAATCCTTCTTTGTGTAGGTGGATGGGAAGTTGATATTGTTTTTCTTAAGAAGATTAGTTAACTCATCAACTTGCTTTGTGTGGCATCAATGCTCATCATGACCATACTTCTTGCAATATGCACAAGTTGGCTTATCCTTCTTAGGTGGTGTCCCCTTCTTGGAAGAGGATGAAAAATCGCCTTGTGATGGAGAGGATGATTGTCATTTTCCTATTGTGGCTGTGACTTAGATTGCTTCTTCTTCTTGTTGGAATCTTTGCCTTGACTTCCTTGATTCCCTTGATTAGCCACCAAAGCCTTGGACTTTGAAGACTTGAGAAACCCCATGTTCAACAACGTAGATTGTTCCAATATCAACATTTCTGTGAAAGCATCAAATGAAGGCATAACATAGGAACTCTCCACTGTCAAATGATGAGTTTGGAAGCTAGACACAAATGCTGCATATTCTGGTGCAAGCTTGTCCAACAAGATGAATATCAACTGAGCATCCTTTTTATCAATTCCACAATCGTTAAGCTTTGCTCTTAGCTCATTTGCTTTGGTGACATAATCTTGGATTGTATCAAAACTCTTGGGATCCAAGTTGGTGAGCTTATTGTCAATCTTATAACCTCTGATTTCATCAACTTGACCATACAATTTTTGAAACATATCCCAAGCATCTTTGATTGTAGTACACTTTTCAATATGAAAGATGAGGTCATCTGATACATACTTGCGCAAAGTTCCAAGAGCCATGCAATTCTTAGTGAGCCATTCTAATTTAGCATTAGGAACAGCCTTAGGATCAGGTGGTGCTTCTATTGTTCCATCTATGTAATGCGTGAGACCTTTTTCCATTAATTTGCTCCATACTTTAATTTTCCATGATGCATAATTATGTGGAGTTAAAGGTGGAAATTTATGAGGACTCAATGCAACAAAAATGAAAGAGCATAAGGAAAGAGAGGTACAATCACACAAGACACCCCCCCAAATTCACTCAATCAAAGAACCCCCCCAAAAGTGATGATTTGGCACTTTATACTTAGTGCATGTACAATGGGCCACTTGCAAAAAATGGCAAAGTGGACTTCTGATTTAAATTTTACAACTGCCTCAATAGGGCCAAAAGAGACTCAAACTAATAGTGCAAGAGATCTAAACTAATATCCAAGCAATTTACAAGTACCAAAGAGGCCAAATAAGACCAATATCTAAAAGTAAAATTTCTACTTAAAATCTCTGAAATCTGATCATAGATTATGAAAGTAGATGAAAAAACATGCACTTAAAAAAATGGCACCTGAAAAGGAGGTCGTATGAGCTCAAACGAGGCCTTTGAAGTTGTAGAATTGAGGATTGGACAGGTATAGCTGAGAGAATCTAAAAATTCTGAAAACCCTGTTCACCAAAACTAGAAAATAACCACACCACTATGAAGAGCATGAAAATTTAGCACAAATAAAAAAAAATTGCACAAAAAAAGGAGCAAAATTGAGCAAGTCATGGGCCTCCAAAGTTGACCCAAAAATCCAAACTGCTCAACGGAGAGGGGTCTAAAAATTTCCAAAGAAAATGCTGACTGGGTGCTGACTGGGCACTGATTGGGTGCTGCTGACTGGGCGCTGCTGATGTATCGCCCGAATTGGGCAGAAAATTTCCTCCACACCCAAAAATTGATTTTCGCCAAAATAGGTCGAATTTATACTTGATTTTTATGGAAATGGCCTCCCGTACGCAATGGTGAGGTTGAAAATGCTCCAAGATGCCTTCAAAAAATGCAGTTCCTTAGATCCAAAAATAGAAGCCTTCCACGATGTCTCCAAAAACCACTCAATGAAGCCCCAATGGCTCTGATACCATGTGAGATTTTGCCAAGATCAAGGGCACAATGAAAAGTATAAAAATAGAGACAAAAGAATGATAAGAACAAACTGTATTCTCATTAATATGAAAATGATCAACTGGATTCACCAATACAATGAATATATGCCTGCTTATATAGGTAAGGCCATATGGATGTACGAGCACACAATCATGACATGTGGCTCAATGAGAAACAAGGGTAGGTAATAAATACTAGGGGTAGGTAGGAAAAATAATATAATATTACACAAGAGGTGGATGACCCATCGAATGTGGAGTGTAACAGCAAAATAAGGCCACAAAAGGTGGAATTTCTCCTACAAGCTCTATCCTTATGTGCACACTTCCCTAAGTATCTCAAATCCAAACTACGAAGAGATGCATTATCCTAAGTTAACTTAAGTAAAGTGTAATAATATCCATAATGAATATTTATTTACACCAACAGTTTGTTTATAATAGGTATACATTTCCAAGTGTAAAAGAAGTTGTAGTCAAGGATACACACCTCTTGTATAAGAGATAATCCTTAAGCAAACAAACAACTTCACACAAGGAATGACATCAAATCATAAGAAAATACCACTCAACAAAGGAAAAGTGGATCCTTAGAAAGGATAAAAGATATCAAATTCCCCCAAGTGTAGGGACAATGTGAAGGATTACACAACCTCTAAGGAGAGATTAGACATAAGAAAATGCACAATGTACTCACATGAAGAAATATTGAATGAAAGAAAATACATTAAGATATGTAAAATGTGTTAGAAGTATGGTTGTCATTGCACAAAATATTGACCTGTTAATGTCTGATACAATCACTAGACTTATAGAATCCATAAGAGGTGGCTAATCCATGTCACAAACCCAAGTGGTGTGTTGCATAGCATTAGGAGATGAAGGGAACACACCTTGCAACAATCCCCTTAGTGCAAGTGAGGGGGTTTGAACCAGTGACCCAGGCTCTGATACCACTTGTTAGGAGTATGATTATTGTTGCACCAAATGATCGACTTGTTAATGCCTGATACAACTAGTGCACTTATAGAATCCACAGGATGTGGTTAAGCCATGTCACAAACCTAAGCATTGCATTACGCTACACAACACAAGGAGACCAAGGGTGCACACCTTAAAACAAAATGCAACTCTAAAGAAGATGTAATGTTTAGAGAGAGAGAGAGAGAGAGAGAGAGAGAGAGAGAGAGAGAGAGAGAGAGAGAGTTGGATGAAGGATCACAAAATCCCCTAAGGAGAGATTAATCATAAGAGACATACCATTCCATTCAAGAATGGACATCATAAGGGAATAGTGAGACCTTGGATAGAGAGAAAGGATAAGATAAGAGGTAATAATGATTTATGTTGCTATCCCAAGATGTTTGTAATTGAAAAAACATCCCCTCTTATGACAAAGAGCCCACAATTAAGTTTGTTTCTATGCCTGAATGTCATGAATGTAATAAGCTAATTAGAAAATAAGAACGAATCACCAATTCTCAACTAATTAACATACATCAAACATAATCAATGAAAATCAATACAAGAAATGAGAAATGCATTCAAATAGAAACTCCCTCATTTTGCATCTTTGCTTCCATTGTTCTTCTCCAATTTGAGTGGTTGGTGGCTCTCAGGTATTGTACCAATTTCCTGCATACAAATACTTTCAAGACTCTAATTTTGTGATTCTAGAAAAGCTAGATTGAAATGATGAAAAGAGGTTGAAATTATAGATTTTCAACACAAAGGGGGTGAGAAATAGAACTCAAGTGTTGATTGATAGATAACTGATTTAGATTGATCAGTGAACTCAATTGATTGATTTGTTAACTGAATTGATTGAGGAGTGAACTGGATTGATTGAAGAGTGAAATGAATAGATGTATTAGTCAACTCACTTGATTGATTAGTGAACTGAATAGGTTGGGGAGATGACTGAATTGATTGATTAGAAGACTGAATTGATTTTGAGTTAAAAAGGATGATTGATGAGTTAACTGATTTGATCAATCAGTTCTGATTTTAGCATGTATTGTAGGAATTTGAAATTGAATTTGATTTTCATTTTCAAATTGGATTTGAATTTGGTCATTTGAATGCTGAAATGCACATGAAATTTATTGAAATTCAGATTTGGGGAAAATGTGAATTTGATGATTTGGAATTGAATAAAATGAAGTGAAATTCGAATTTGGGGAAATGTGATGAAATTAGATGGAATTAATTGGAATTATAATTTGGGGAATTGGAAGAATAAGTTAGTTAATTTAAATAATTTAAATGAAATTATTTAAACTTAGGAAATAGAATTAATTAAATAATAAAGATTATTTAACTAAGGAAAGGATCACAATTAATTAAATAATTGAGATATGATTAACTAATTAAAATGATTTGATAATAGAAATAGAATAATTAGAAGTGTTGAAGGGCGATGATTAGAAGGAATAGTTAGTTTAATCAAATAATTAAAGAATTACTTAATTAAATAGATGAATAATTAGTGTAGAATTAATGAGACAATTTTAGGTGTCTACAAAGTTAACTACTAGTACCATAGGGTGAGAAGCAATAGTAAGAGTGAATGGAGTGTTAAGGCACTGCCTCTTCACCAAGAAAGAGTGGAAGATTGGTTGTAAGAGCTATGCGAGATCTATCATATTGGTCTTGAAGAAAGGTTTTAATTTTAATTTTTTTTTTCCAAGAGAGTGAGAATAACTATGATGAAAAAGACAATGTACATCACCTTTCTTGTGCTTAGAGTTATGATTATTTTTAATGAAAGGAAAAATAACATTCTTATCGGACTTCAACCTCCAAAAGATTCTAGTGGCTAACTTCTCTTGTTCATCAATAGGATTAGCTCATGTCTCCTATGATTAAGCACAAGGGTTGTTAGAAGAAGATGGATTGTCATCTATGATTTAAATAGTTCCATTATAGACTAGTTCTTGAATACTTTTTTGAAAATCTAGCCAATCATTAGCATAATGATCACAAGTTTGATGATATGAACAAAAAGTAATGTTTGATGAAGAAGCACCCTTAGATGTATGATAAGTCTTATGTCTTACAAGATAATATTTAAAGTTTTAAATTCTAAGGAGATCATCCATAGTCGAATCATGAAAATGTCCTAGCCCTTCAGTACTAATTTGTATAGGAGGGTTTATAGGGACTATAATTCATTGTTCAAATTTTCCAAGTCCTTGTCCTCTAAAACCTTGTTTTGTTATTATGTTATAGCCACTCATATAAGAATTTATTGATTGAGAAAGCGTAGGAACATTATAATGAATCTCTTTAAAATTTGTAGTGTAAGTGTAGCTAGAAGGAGAAAAGGGAAAAGTAGACGAAGAAGGAATATCTTGTGTAGGGGGGTTTTCCTTTCTATCATCATGCATATCCTCTTTAATAGGTTGGGAAGGAAGATCCTTATCATCTAAGTAGTCATCTTTACTTAAAATAATATGGGGAGATATATCATTAATGAAATGCATAGCATCATCTTCTCTACAAAGGTTTTGATGATTAAGATAGGCTCTAGGAGAATAAGGGGGATCATTAGAGGGATTGAAAAACCAATATTCTGATCTTGCCCCCCTTGCACTAGGGTATGTGTGTGAGAAGAAGATGGTGTCATATTTCTCTTCAATGATTTCTCTCCATTAGATAGATCATTGATATGAGTATTAACTCTTTCTTCATTCATATTAGATACCCTAGGAGAGGTACAAGTATATGTGATCTACATATGTAATGCATTTTACTAAAAATATTACTATAAAGAAAAACACACTATGGATAAAAGCTTTAAGATTGAAAAGATTGACATGAAGCAATTTGGAAATTCTAAAAATGCAATATGCCAAAGTGCTATAAATAAAAAGAAGCAATGTAAATTGAAAGAAACCATTATCCAACATATGATTATGATAGATATAAGTGAAAAGAAATGTAATCATATGTGAAATAGCAAATAAATCAAATCTATTAAGTGTCATTATTAATGTTTGAAATCAGATCTGAAAATATAAGTGATGAATTATGCAACCTACAAATCAAATGAACTAAAATAAATTAGGGTTTTTGTGAATTTAACCTCTAAATTTATGCAATTTGATTAAAATAAAATTTATGAATGCAAAATTGAAAATAAAAAATGCCCCCAAATCAAATCTGAAATAATGAATCCAAATTAGGCAACCCACAAGTTCAATTTTAGAATTATAAATTAGGGTTTGTGTGAATTTAACCTCTAAATTTATGAAATTCAATTGGAAATTAAACTTGTAAATGTGAATTTGAATTTGAAAATGCTTAAACACTCATATTTGAAAACACAAATCAGAAATAAGCATGTAAGGAGTCAGGTTCACCAAAATGTAATGGTGAAAAATTAGGGTTTCACCTAATGATGTAGCAAAACCACTAATTTTTGCTTAGGGACCAATTACATTAAAGAGGGGTGACTCTAATAGATCTAGCCTCAATCCAACAAAGAAAGGGCTGAGAATACTAATTGATTCATTGGTTAGGATTTGATTCCCTCTTTTTACGTTGAATTATGAAAATGTTTAAATTAGGGTAAATGTGTTGAAATTGAAGCAATTATGCATAAATAGTGAGTTATAGTCGTCAAACGAAGCCACAAAACTAGATCTGAGAAATATGTGAATGTTCGAATCTATTCCCAAAAGGTCAACCTAAATTGTCATGACCAAAATGCCCGTCACTCTGGTCCTTTGAACTTTTCGCCATCCAAAGGGGATCTTATTCATCTATGCAAATAATGTTGATCCTGAAAAATATAGCTATGTACTCATTTCCTACATACATAAAGAAAGGGAGAATGGTTGGGAATAGGGGTTTGCCTAAACCAAACCCCAATTTAGGAATTAACCTTGAATGAAATAATACAAATATTGAAATAAATAATGGAAAAATATACCTCAAATCTGAAATAATTGATGATGATGCTTTGCTTCTTGAATGTAATCACATATGTTGTATGAAATGGCATGAACATGGTAAAACCCCAATCACACACACATGCTTGCACATGAATGATGTAAATTTACTCCACAATGGTTGAATGAAAAACATGCAACATTGAAGATCTTTGAAAAATGCTTAATGATGAATGCTTTGCAGATGCAAGATTGTTGGATTGCTTGGAGATGGAGACCTAGATTAAAATGAATCGATTAATGTCTTTATATAGGAGTATCTAGGTCATTTACCAATCTGGTCAACCTCCAACGGTCATGTAGAGCCACAAAATTGAATCCTCGTTAGAGAGATAGGGCCCTTGCCCCATTTTAAAATAAGGCCCAACAAAGAGGGACCAGGGTGCTCTGGTCCTAGGACTCGGGCATGGGTGCCCTAGTCCTTCTCAATTAGGGACCATCATTAAGCTCCATGGAGAAGGACACCCTTCTATGAAATCAATTAGTAGGTGTACATGGCATTAAAATTGTAGGTTGATCACAAATCAGGCTTAAATAGGAGATGAGGAGGGTGCATGCTAAAGGAGGGGCACAAACATGATGTGTAAATTGGCCCGATGATAATTTACGACGCTACAGATTTAATATAAATATTTCCTTGATGTTGATGGTTGTTTTCTTGGAGGCTGGTGAATCTAAAGACATGGCCCAAGTAATAGTAGTCTCTTAATTGTGGCCTTCACAAAGGATAAGGTTGGATGAATTTATAGATGTTTTGTATTTGCTTTGGGTCTTGTCATGGACAAGAACATTTCTTATTCATGGTGACGTGGTGGTATGTTTATGGCTCTTATTTATCTCTTTAGGTGTTGTATCTATTAACAAATAGAGCAAATTTATAGCCAAGATTGGTATTATTTTCCTCAAAAGTGTTACTCAATTTTCTTCCACAACTACCACTAATGGCTCTTTTCCATTTTGGATAATGAATATTTGAGAGGTAGTGAAATATGGTGAGCTTCCTTGTTAAATAATGTTGCATCTTGTCCATCTTACTAGTCTATCCTTTTAGCTATTATCTTGTTGATATACAATTTTGGTCCATTTTTAGTTATTTCCTATGAATTATACTTTGTATCTTCGTCCTTAAATAAATCATCTATAATTTTTTTTAAAATTTTTTTATACAAAGGGCACGATCCCTTAGGCTATTTTTTTATTGATAAAAAATGCACACATAATTAATTTATATTTAATTTTAGTAGGTTTATACAATCTCACTTTATTGAAGTGTTTTCGGTATAAATTTATTTACTTTAATAGGGGATCGTATATGTGATGATATAATTATATCATCGAATTTCACTTGAAAGTAAATGAGTTGTACTCAAAGTTTTGTTTAATTGATATAGTGACCTTAAGTAGGTCACTGTCAGGATTTAGTTGTCATCAACCTTGTAAATCCTTTGTTTATTATCTTCCTACTGTCTTTTGTAATTTACCCATAAGAGGTTAAATAATTTAACCAACGATGGTAAAAGAGATCATGTAAAGGCAAAGCTAATTTTACCATTTCTCTTCTAAGAAAAGGACCAAATAGTTAGGCATCCGCTTTTAGAATCCTCTATTTTGAGATGGTTGGACACTTTTTAGGGGTTGTAAGAGCATTTATGACAGTTATGACAGTCATTATTGATTATATGACAAAATTTATGACAAAATCCTTAAGTAGGTGCCCATGCATGGGAGATACCTTATGATAGTTGTAAGAGCATATGTGAGAGGTTATTTTGGGTGTTTTTTACTCATTTCAAGGAGATATTGTTGAAATCATAGATCACTGAGAGGGGGGGGGGGGAATCAGTGATCTACCAGTTAGCAGATTTTCTAACTCAACTTTAAACCACCAAAAGCAAACAAATGAAACTAAAATGTAGAAACATAGAACAAACAACCACAAAAGCATAACACCAAATTTTTACGTGGAAACCCAAATGAGAACAACCACGGTGGGATTTGAACCCACAATATTATTCCACTATGGCTAGTAGCAAAACAATATAACAATATGGGAATGCACAAGAATTCAGGCACATTGCCTAGAGCTCACTGCTCAATTATAATAACCTAGAAGGCTACAACCCTTAGGGAAGGCTCAATGCCTTACAAATTAGTTACAGTGATGAATTATAGTGAATGAACTCTGAAAAAGAATCTACAATTCCTGGATGAGTTCCGGTTGAGTGCTAAAAATACTAACTGGATCACCTTCTCTATTCTGCTCTATTCTGCCCTATTCAAAGTCTCAGTCAGCTACCGGATCAAGAATGCGTACGTGAAACTGCGCTACAAAGGATTCTCAATCACCACTCGCTTGCATACAATCACATCATACACCAAAAGATCATCCACACCAAACTTATATAGCAACAATCACAAAATAGGTTATTTACCATGTCGGCCTGCTAGTGTAATGTGTAGGCTCATGTCAGCTTGACCGGATCCCAAAGGATAAATGTGGATCACCAAAACAATAATAAAATGATGTATCTATGTCAACCCAATCATCCCAAACACAATTCAATGCAGTGCAATCACCAGAGAGCTTCTAGACTAAAAATGCTTTGTTCTTCCTGAGATATCAGTTAATGGGCTACTAGTTAACACTTGCTTCCAGATAAGAAGAATTATGATCACCAGATCGAATCTCTATGAAGAGTTTCTATCAATGACAACCCTAAACCAATAATCAGCCACCGAAAACTACTAGAAACCACTAGATGAGTGTCAGTTGCCAACAATCTCCCCCTTTGGCATTGATGGCAGCACTCGTGAAAAATGGCCAAGTGTTGAACACTTTACACCAGTTCAAAAGAATCAAAAGAATTTCTAAGGCTCCCCCTTAGACAAGAATTATGAAATCTATAATTACACTCTTTCGTACATTTTTCACCTTGTCTCTCCCCCTTTGACAATAATGCCAAAAGATGGAGTACTATCCAAAATATATATACAAAGATATTTGACAAAGATTTTATAAATACTTGAAGATGTCAGCATAAATAGTCTTCAAAAATCCTAGGTGAGTATCCCACCCACTCTTCAGCTTATCCAAAACTGTGATGAATGCACTAAATACAGTGGCATGCATTTCTAATTCCTTTAGATCAGATGGCACAGGCGGGGCCATTTCCTTTATACAATCTACCTTATTACTCAACATGGTGTCCAACTGGGGGGCAATAAGGTTCCGAAGTTCACCAACTTTTCTGAAAAATTTGTCCTTGTCTGCTTGGAGGCTTGAGATCTGATCATTTAGAGCTATATGTTGAGGTTAAAGTTGAACTCCAAAGAAATGTCCTGAAACTTGTTAGTCCACCATAAAATATAAAAAGGAAAGCTACAAGAAACTTAACTTCAAGCAATGAAGTAACATGAAGTAAATGAAATAAAAAAGATTATACCTTCCATGATTTACACCTCAATGTGTCCTAACTCCACTGTTCTTGGTTACAGATGATTTTCTCTCAGACAAGCATTGGTAGCTTCCAAGATAGCATATGAAGAATGGACTAATAGTTAATTGATACTATGATATGCATATGCAAATGATTTAAGCTATGATAAGAATTCTAAAATTGCTAAATGCTTCAAACTCAAACTCATGGATACAAGATAAATACTCCCAAAATGACTATATGATTAGCTATTACTCTATTAGTTCCAAAATGGCTTAGGAAACCTCTTTTTTATAGATTTTTGAGTGCATGCACTTAGGTGAAAGAGATCAACGATCATGATCAAATCTTGCAAATTGGATGGCTATGAGCAAGAAGTTGAAGGTTGAGAGAAAGGGGGAAGGAGAAGACAAGTGTCACTCATCTCACCTTGACTGAGTTGAAGACTTGAGAGGATATAGGATAGTTGGAGAAGATGCAGGAATGAGAGGACAAGTGGACTCAAGTCCTCCTAAGATATAGGGATGTTGGAGAGAATATAGAAGAAGGTTAGGAAATATGTGTACATTCATAATATTTCATTTATTTTGGAAGTTGGAGATAAATGGCTAATAAATGATTTAATTTAATTTAATTTTGTTGAATTAATTTAGCCACATGATGGATGAGTTGGCAAAGAAGAAGTGAAGTGGAGAATGAAAGGTGAGTTGGAAAAGGGATTAAATAATTAAGAAATTATTTAATTAATGAGACTATAGGATAGTAGATAGAGGAATAATTAAATATTAGATATTTAATTAATTGATTAGAAGAAAAGGATATAACGAATTAATTAATAAAATGTTTCAATTAAATTAATTAATAGAAGGACATGAAATGAATTAAATAAATTAATCTTTTCAAATTAATTATTTAATAGAAGAATAATTATTAAATAAATATAAAATATTTATTTAATTGCTCATAGCCAATTTTATGTGTATACATTTTGCCCCTCTTTGAAATGATGTTGAGACAACATTGCTTCAAAGATTAAATCATCTCGTATGTTAGCATTTTGGCGACGTTCTTATATCATTTCAAGTTCTTGAAGTCTAGAGACTCGTTCTTCTTCTTCTGGTATAAGACCTTTCAAGGACACTCGTAGAGAAGGTATCTCTACTTCTACTGGTAATATGGCTTTTGATCCATAGACTAAGCAATATGGACTTGCCCCTATTGGTGTGTGAATGCGATTCGGTATGCCCAAAGAGCAGAATTTAACTAAACGTGCGAGTCTTTACCAGCTTCATTGACTATTTTCTTCAAGATTTTCAAGATTGTTTTATTTGATGCCTCAACTTGACCATTTCCTTGTGGATAATATGGAGTAGAGAACATATGTTGAGTATGAAATTACTCACATAGTTCCTTCACATCTTGATTCTTAAATGGTCTTCCATTATCAATGGTAATGGTCACAGGGACTCCATATCAACAGATTATATAATTCAAGATGAATGATGATATTTGTTTTCCTATCACTTTCATCAAAGGATTTGCTTCAATTCACTTAGTGAAATACTCAATAGCAGTCAGAATGAACTTGTGTCCATTAGAGGATGAAGGGTTTATCTTACCTACCAAATCAAGACCCCATTGGGAGAATGGCCATGAACCTGCCATAGGATGCAATTCTTGTGCTGGTGCATGGATGAGATTCTCATGGATTTGAAATTGTTTGCATTTCTTGGCATATATAAATGAATCTCTCTCCATAGTAGGCTGATAGTAACCAAAACAAATAAGTTTCTTAGCCGACGTTAATCCACTTGAGTGCGTGCCACAAATACCTACGTGAACTTCGTTAAGAGCTTTCTCAGATTCTTCTTGTTCGAGACATCTCAATAAAGTGCTATCTAGACCTCACCTATATAAGGTATAAGCAATGATGGTGTAGCGGGATGACTAACATATAAAATTTCTTCTTTGATTATGGGATAGGTTAGGAGGAAGGATATTCTCTTTTAAATATTGATAAGTTTGGCCATATAAGGATTGATCAGTTCTAGATATATCGAAAATCATGTGGGTATTTTGGGATTAAATGGTAGGATTCAAGATATCTTCCACCAGGAATTCATAACATTGTTGATTCTCCTGATTTTGCAAAAGAGATGCTATTGTAGCCATTACATTTGTTGCTTTATTCTCATTTCTTGGGATTTGAGTGAATGATACTTCTTCAAAATATTCTTTAAACTCTTCAACCAACTATTTGTAAGGCATGATTTTGTCATCCTTAGTTTGATAATCATCATTTATTTGGTTGATTATAAGCTGCGAATCACCATAAACATGTAATTCCTTAATGTTCCATTCAATAGCCATTTTGAGCCCAATAGTCAATGCTTCATATTCTGCAGTATTGTTTGTGCATGGAAATTGTAGTCTATATGATTTTGCAATTGTGTGTCCTTGAGGCGTGATGAAAAAAATTCTAGCACCTGATCCATATTGTGTATATGAGCCATGAAAATACAACTCCCAAAATTTTGTCCTTATTGTCAGAATGTCTGCATCAGGAAATTCAATGTGAAATGGTGTGTCGTCCTATAAGGGTGCTTCAACCAATTGATCAACAATGGCCTGTCCTTTGATAGCTTTTCAATCAACATATTTTATATCAAATTCACTTAGTACCATAACCCATTTTGCTAGTCTGTTAGTCAAAGTTGACTTGCTTAGCAAATACTTTAGTGGATCTATTTTAGCTATCAGTTTCACAGAATGAGTCAGCATATAATGTTGCAATTTCTAAGTTGCAAATACAACTGCTAGGCATGTCTTCTCAACTAATGTATAGTCCACTTCATAGCTACAAGTGTTCTACTGATGTAATACACCTCTCTTTCCTTCCTTTCTTCATCATGCTCTGCTAAGAGAGCTCCTAGTGATACATTTGTTGTTGATATGTAAGGTAACAATGGTTTCCCTTTGATTGGTGATACAAGTACTGGAGGATTCATCAAATATTCTTTGATTTGCATTAAAGCTTCTTCACACTTCTGATCCCATTTGAATGGAACATTCTTGTGTAAAAGATGAGTGAATGGATGACATCTATCTGCTAATTGAGAGACAAATCTTTTGATTGATTGGAATCTCCCTTGTAGAGAATGCAATTGACTTATGTTTCTAGGTGACTCCATTTCCATGATGGATTTGACCTTTTCTGGATCTACTTCAATTCCATGAGTTGATATAATGTACCCAAGAATTTTTCCAGAGGTTACTCCAAATGCACATTTCTTTAGATTCAATCTTAACTGATATTGTTCAAGCATGTCAAAGATCTTACTCAAGATGTTCAAATGTTCTTTCCTTGTATGAGATTTTGCAAGTATGTCATCTACATAATCTTCCATAAATGTATGCATCATATCATGGAAAATTATTGTCATGGATCTCTGATAAGTTTCTCCTACATTCTTAAGCCCAAATGGCATAACATTCTAGCAGTAAGTACCCCATGCACAGGTGAATTCTATCTTTTCTTGATCTTCAGGGGCGATTCTTATTTTATTGTACCCCGAGAATCCATCCATTAATGAAAACATCGCCTGTCCTGCTGATAAGTCTATAATTATATCAATGTTGGGCAGTGGGAAATCATCTTTGGGACATGCTTTGTTCAAATCCCTGAAGTTTGTGCAGAATCTTATGCTTTTATCTGGTTTTGACACTGGCACAATACTTGAGACCCATTCTGGATAGTCAATAGATCTTATGAAACCCACATCTAACAACTTCTTTAGCTCAACTTTTACAAGGAGAGCGATGTGTGGATGCATCTTCCTTAGCTTTTATTTAACTGGTTTTTCTTTGGGATCCACATTGAGATGATGCATGATAAGATATGGATCAAGTCTTGGTATGTCTACATAGGACCAAGAAAAAATTATCTCATTGTTTGAAGAATTCTATGTATTCTTTCCTCTCTTCATTTGATAATGATGCAGCAGGATGAAGGACCTTGGGATCCTTTGTTGTGCCAATTTGTATTGCTTCTATTGGCTGTATTAAAATAGAAGATCTCTCTTGAAAATATGCAGGGAGGATGTCAAAATTTCCATCTTTTGGGGCCTCAAAGAGGTTTTCACCGTTAGATACGTCCTTTATTTTTCCACTTGACTGATCTAGTGTTGCCATGAGATGGTTTTCAACACTAGGTCTTTTTCCTTGTTTTATTTCAATTTTGTGCCTAGAAAGTTTGACATTCTCTTGACTCCAAGAAGCGTTACTGTTGGCATTACAATGGAAAGGAGATTGTTGGCATTTCAATAAGGATATTGAGAAGGTTGTTGGAGATTGTTGATATAACTAAAGAAGGATGATTACTGTCTTAATAATATTATGTTGTCATTGATGTCAAGAAATTGATTTTCTGATTCAGTATAATGTTGCCATATCTTGAGAAGTATGTTTTGATGAGTATTAGGAGGTCGGTAAGTGACACAGAAAGAATGTGATAATAAAGGGGAGATATAAGTTATTCAATGGGCAACTATTACTGAGTTAGACAATGATGAGATCATGTTGTTTTGATTGTTTTAATATCCTACACATGTTGTTGATTATAAGTTTAATACTCTATTATGTCACCGAGCAAGGAACCTAATCGGTAAACCCTAAGGTACCTAGTCGGTAAACCCTAAGGTTATCGATATCGGTTAATGAAGGCAGAATGTCTATCGAGCGAAGTTCAGTATTAACCGAGTAACAACCGAGGTATAATAGATCGCATTGGATGGATAAAAACATTATTTAATGAAGGATGCTGATGAGCTGGAGATGAATAAATGATTAGTATGTCGTGCAAGAAGTTTGTTAAGGATCTACGACAATGAAAATATAGGAGGAAGATCTACAACACAAATTGAACCGCAATAACCTAGCACAAGTTCCTAGGAAGGAATGCAAGTTCCAAGGCGAGGTAAAATTTTTTTAGATTGAAGGATACATTGAACCTAGTCAAGTTTGATGATCTGATGGCTAAGATTGATCATGGGAAATGTGATCAAGGAGATTAAGCGGTCATAAATTATTTATAAATAAGGAATTGTTGATAAACACTATATGCGGGCAAATGTATGCAGAGTGATGCTACAAGAATGTTTACCGAGCTCAAAAGCTTGAAGATCTGATTGAAGAACAGATTGAGAAGCCCAGCAAGCCCATCAAGGGATTAGATAAGTCTTATGACAAGATTGTTTTGAGCAAATAAGAATCTGCTTTAGCATTTTAGATGTGAAGTTGCAGATATATTTTATTACTGTTGTTTATTTTGTAAGTGACAGGAAATCTCTTAACCGAGTGGACCTAACAGTCTTATTTGTAAACCCTCTAGCAAGGTAACATTCTAAATGAATGTTTGAAATCCTTTGACAAGGTCACTTCTAACAAAGTGCAAGACTCTAACAAGTCCGAGGGAAATGCCTTAACCGGGTCACATCTAGCAATGTGTTTGTAATCTTTAATAGGATTTGCTTTTAACCGAGCATACTCTAGAAGGGTATATTTCTTAGTGGGTCCGAAATCCCACAGTGGTTTTTCCCTATTTGGGTTTCCACGTTAAATCTGGTGTTATATGTGTTGTGATGTTATCTGTTCATGAGTTTGAATGTTTTACAATTTTGGTTATATATTCAGAAGTATAAGCTACCGAGGTTGAATCTGTTGAATATATTGAAGATTAAGTTTGTATGATTCACCCCCCCTCTCATCTTGTTTACTATTAGCATCAGAGCTTTACAATTGGTATCAGAGTTGTGGACTCCAAAAGAAAAGTTTAAAAGTACTTGAGGCAAAGATCCAAAGATGTATAAAAGGGATGCACCAAAGCTGAACAAGTCAAGTTTCTTCACATGGCAGAAAAGGATGAAGCTGCACTTATTGGGAATTGGAGAATATGCAACATATTATTTGGAGAATGATTACATAGCACCTAGCACCAACCCGATGACCTTGGAAGAGATAAAGGCAAAGAAAGAACATATTCAGGCTATGATTGAAATAACATTAGCATTGACTGACTTAGAGTTTAATGATCTAGAAGGCTGTAATGATGCAAAGGCAATGTGGACCAAGCTCATATCTATCTATGGCGGTAATGAACATGTTCAAAGAGCAAAAGTAGATAGTCTAAGAGGACAACTTGAATCCATGAGAATGAATGAAGGTGAGAACATAACCCAATACAGTACAAGGTTAAAGGAAATTGTCAATCAAATTAAAGGAGCAGGAGGAACTATTGAAGAAAAGGATGTAACAAGTAAGTTGTTGAGAACCCTTCTACCTTCTTATGCCATTCGAGTCTTTGCAATCAATGAATTAAGATCTATACCAAACATGCCAGTCTCTTTAGATGCCACTATCGGTAAGCTACATGCATTTGAGTTAAGTAATTTTGATAACAGTGGGTCTTCAGTAAATAAAGTAGAATCTGTATTCAGTTCTTTTCATATTGGTGAATCTGATGACTATAATGATAGAATGAATAATTATTCTGAAGGAAATCACAGTGGAGCAAGTGAGATATTTTAGAAAAACATGGAAGAAGTACACAAACTGTATGAGGAGATCAGAAAGCAAGAAGAGTTTGAAGCACTATTGGCCAGAATGTTACCAAGAGGCAAAGGTAAGTATAAAGGAAAGCTACCTTTAAAATGTTTCAATTGTGATAAAATAGGACATATGGCTTCTAACTACCCTGACAAAGAATCTAGTGAGAAGAGAGAATACCGAGAAGATAGACATAAAGAAAATCACTACAGAGGACACCGAGACTTCAGAAGGAGAGACAGAAAGACATACCTAGTAGCTGATGAGGAATCCAACGATGATAAATCTGATGAAACTGATACAGAGGAAGTTGTTGATGTGGATATTAAAGATGGATCAGATGAAGAAAGGTATGAAGAAAAAGCCCTAATATCTCACATAAATAATAATGATTCTTGGATCATAGATAGTGGATGCTCACATCACATGACAGGTGATAAACATAAGTTTATTAAATTAGAAAACTATGATGGAGGATATGTAAGATTTGGTAATGATGCACCATGTCCGGTGAAGGTAAAGGATCTATAACACTTCTTGACAATGCTAAATGTGATGATGTATACTGGGTTGAAGGTTTGAAATACAATTTGTTGAGTGTAGCATAGCTAAACAATACAGGATACCGAATAGAATTCCATAAGGGATGTGTCAAAGTTCATGACAAACATGGAAAGTTGGTTGCTACCGGGACACAAACAAAAGGTAATACATTTCATCTCGACTCAACTCAGAACAAATGTCTATATGCAAAAATAGAAGATACCTGGTTATGGCATAAAAGGTTTTGTCATGTAAATTTTGATAATCTAATCAAAATAAGTAAGAAGCACCGAGTAAGAGGTCTACCGAGCCTAGAAAAACCTAAGAATGCTATGTGCCAAGGATGCCAGATAGGTAAGATGACAAGATCAAGCTTTACAAGTAAGTCCTATACTTCTAAAGGAATTTTATTTCTAGTACACACTGATCTTTGTGGTCCCATGAAAGTTCAAAGTTATTATGGTGACAAATACTTCATATTATTTGTGGATGATTACTCAAGGATGATGTCAGTTATGTTTTTAAAAGAAAAATCAGAAGCTTTTCAAATGTTTAAATGGTACAAGGCAAGAGTTGAAAATGAAACAGGAAGATAGCTAAAATGTCTTAGATTTGATAGAGGAGGAGAATTCACTTCTGATGAATTTAACTTATTCTACAATGATCATGGTATAAAAAGGCAAGTGTCTGCACCGAGAACACCTCAGTAAAATGGGATAGCTAAGAGAAGAAACAGATCAATTGTAGATTGTGCCAGAACCCTGATGATAGAAAAGAGGGCATCTCAAACATTTTGGAGAGAAGCAATCAACACTGTTGTTTACACCTAAGCCAAGTACAATTGAAGAAAGGACCTCTGAAGACTCCATATGAAATCTGGTATGACAAGAAACCTAATGTAAGTTATTTTAAAATCTTTGGAAGTAGATGTTATGTTCACAAAGATGACAGAAATGGAAAGTTTGATCAGAAAAGCGAGGAAGGAACATTTCTTGGTTATTCTTCTAGAAGTAAAGCATTTAAATGTCTGATCAAATCATCTAACAAAATAGTAGAAAGTGCAAATGTGAAAATTGATGAATTTGCAGAAAGAAATGATGAAGGAAATTCCAAAGAACCAGAAAATTATGAAGAATTTGTTTATGTTCAACTGAGAAGTCCTACCAAGAAAGTTGCTAAAGGAAATGAAGATAATATCTAGTTGCCGAGTGATGAAGAAGATCATACAGAGCCTACCGAGCCTATATTAGCCAAATATGTCAGAAGAAATCATGCATCAAGTCAGATTATAGGAGATAAGGGTGATCCAGTGATGACAAGGAACAAACTGAGATAGAACACATGTCTGATATCTAAATTTGAACCGAGAATAGTAAAAGAGGCATTTAATAATGAAGATTGGGTAAATGCTATGACAGAAGAGATTGATCAAATCAAGAAGAATGAAACTTGGACATTGGTCCCAAGACCGAAGGACAAAAATGTAATCGGTACAAAGTGGATTTTTAGAAACAAGCTAAATGAAAAAGGTGAGGTCATTCGGAACAAAGCAAGAATAGTTTGCAAAGGTTATGCTCAAGAAGAAGGAATGGATTATGGTGAGACTTTTGCACCTGTGGCTAGACTTGAGGGAGTAAGAACATTGTTGGCATATGCTGCTTTCAAAAATTTCAAGGTTTGTCAAATGGATGTTAAATATGCATTTTTGAATGGTATACTAGAAGAAGAAGTTTATATTGAACAGCTTGAAGGATTTGTTGAAGACAAGAGTAAAGATCAGGTATGCAAATTAAACAAAGCTTTATATGGTCTGAAACAAGCACCTAGAGCATGGTATGAAAGACTGCACTCTTACTTAATCAAGATTGGTTTTATAAGAACAAGTGAAAACAACAATATGTACATGAAGAATGATGAGGACAATGGAATACTGATCTCAACCATATTTGTTGATGATATTATTTTTTGTGGAAATGATTCTCTATGCAAGAAATTTGGAAATGAAATGTGCAAAGAATTTGAGATGTCATTAATTGGTGAGATAAAATATTTTATAGGTTTATAAATGTTGCAAATGAAAGATGAGATTTTCATTAATCAATCCAAGTACATAAAGGAAATCTTGAAGAAATTTGGAATGGAGGATTCTGAACCTGTAAGTACTCCTATGACTACTAACTGTAAACTATCAAAGAATGACGAATCTGCATCTGTTGATGCGACACTTTACCGATCTATGATTGGAAAATTGAAATATGTTGTTCACAATAGGCCATATATAGCACATACAGTAGGAATAGTTGCAAGATTTTTTGCAGATCCCAAAGAAACCCATATGACAACAATCAAGAGAATTTTCAGATACCTGAGAGGCACTGAAGACTATGGCTTAGTATATGAAAAGAGGAATGATTTTGATTTAAAAGTTTATACTGATGCTGATTGGGTAGGAAACATTGATGACAAGAAAAGCACAAGTGGTGGAGCTTTCTTCTTGGGAGATAGACTAGTAAGTTGGCTTAGCAAGAAACAAGGATGCATTTCACAATCAACAGCTGAAGCTAAATATGTCGCTGCAACATTGAATTGTACAAATATAGCATGGATCAAGCAACTATTAGAAGGTATAAATGAGAAAGTTACCAAGCCAGTAACTATATTCTGTGATAATACTAGTGCCTTTAACATTTCAAAGAAACCGATAATGCACTCTAAGACAAAACATATCTCTATAAAGTATCATTATCTTAGAGAAGAAGTTCAAGAGAAGAAAGTTGTGCTGGAATATATCAGTTCAAAGGAGCAAATAGTAGACATCTTCACAAAGCCACTGCCAAGGGACACTTTTGAGTATCTCAGAAGCAAGTTAGGGGTCCTACCCCTATCTTCTACTCACTGACAGAGTTCGGTGAAAGCATCAATTCAATGACTCTATCGAATATTATTTGTGGATTGATGCTGATTTACACATTTTAGGAGGTTTTCTAAAGGTGTGCAGGAAATAGTGATTGGAGACAAGTTGCTCTGACCGAGACTGAGATGATACATGTGTAACACAGCAAGGCAAATCACTTCACAAAGGAAGAAACCATGAATTAGCTCTTTTTCCTTTTGGCATTTTTGTCAAAGGGGGAGAATACTAAATGGAGAAGATAACAAAAAACCAATGCCAGGGGGAGAAGACTTCAGGAGAAGGTTCGATCAGCTCAAGGATAACAGGAGAAGACTAAGCAACAATCTGAATCCGAATCAGTTGGAACAAATCAAGTTGGTATTACCATTTAATTGTTGGTTTTGCCATCAATGCCAAAGGGCGAGATTGTTGGCATTACAATGGAAAGGAGATTGTTGGCATTTCAATAAGGATATTGAGAAGGTTGTTGGAGATTGTTGATATAACTAAAGAAGGATGATTACTATTTTAATAATATTATTTTGCCATTGATGTCAGGAAATTGATTTTCTGATTTAGTATGATGTTGCCATATCTTGAGAAGTATGTTTTGATGAGTATTAGGAGGTCAATAAGTGACACAGAAAGAATGTGATAATAAAGGGGAGATATAAGTTATTCAATGGGCAACTATTACCAAGTTAGACAATGATGAGATCATGTTGTTTTGATTGTTTTAATATCCTACACATGTTGTTGATTATAAGTTTAATACTCTATTATGTCACCGAGCAAGGAACCTAATCGGTAAACCCTAAGGTACCTAGTTGGTAAACCCTAAGGTACCTAGTCAATAAACCCTAAGGTTATCGATATCGGTTAACAAAGGCAGAATGTTTACTGAGCGAAGTTTAGTATTAACTAAGTAACAACCGAGTTATAATAGATCTCATTGGATGGATAAAAACATTATTTAATGAAGGATGCTGATGAGCTGGAGATGAATAAATGATTGGTATGTCGTGCAAGAAGTTTGTTAAGGATCTACGACAATGAAAATACAGGAGGAAGATCTGCAACACAGATTGAACCACAATAACCTAGCACAAGTTCCTAGGAAGGAATGCAAGTTCCAAGGCGAGGTAAAACATTTTCAGATCGAAGGATACATTGAACCTTGTCAAGTTTGATGATCTGATGGCTAAGATTGATCATGGGAAATGTGATCAAGGAGATTAAGCGGTCAGAAGTTGTTTATAAATAAGGAATTGTTGATAAACACTATATGCAGGCAAATGTATGCACAGTGATGCTACAAGAATGTTTACCGAGCTCAGAAGCTTGAAGATCTGATTGAAGAACAGATTGAGAATCCCAGCAAGCCCATCAAGGGATTAGATAAGTCTTATGACAAGATTGTTTTGAGCAAATAAGAATCTGCTTTAGCATTTTAGATGTGAAGTTGCAGATATATTTTATTACTGTTGTTATTTTGTAAGTGACAGGAAATCTCTTAACCGAGTGGACCTAACAGTCTTATTTGTAAACCCTCTAGCAAGGTAACATTCTAAATGAATGTTTGAAATCCTTTGACAAGGTCACTTCTAACAAAGTGCAAGACTCTAACAAGTCCGAGGGAAATCCCTTAACCGGGTCACATCTAGCAATGTGTTTGTAATCTTTAACAGGATTTGCTTTTAACCAAGCATACTCTAGAAGGGTATATTTCTTAGTGGGTCCGAAATCCCACAGTGGTTTTTCCCTATTTGGGTTTCCACGTTAAATCTGGTGTTATATGTGTTGTGATGTTATCTGTTCATGAGTTTGAATGTTTTACAATTTTGGTTATATATTCAGAAGTATAAGCTACTGAGGTTGAATCTGTTGAATATATTGAAGATTAAGTTTGTATGATTCACCCCCCCGTCTCATCTTGTTTACTATTAGCATCAGAGCTTTACAGTTACTCAATTCCGTAGTGGAAGATATCTTAGGTATTATGGGTTCGACAATATTAAGATATATGACTAAATCATGATCATTGGAAAAGACATCCAATTTAGGGTTTTCTAGGTTATCCCAATCAATTAGTTTTGGATGAAGCAAGGGTAAATCATAGTCATCATCATTATTAGGTGTTTCAAGGTTCATGACGTAATAGTCATAGTTTGGCGTAGAGTAGGTAATATCATAGATAGAACCCTCTTGAGGATAGTCTCTCCCAAGTGCTCTCCAATCAACTCCAACGAAATCATGATTGGTATTTTGTGATTCACAATCAAGTGACTCATCATTTGACATTTGTCCCTCAAACGAATGGATTATATCAACACATACATCTTTGATACTACAAGTTCCTTCTTGATTAATTTCAATAGATTCATTTGTATCTTAAAGTTGGCATACTTGTGCACATGACATAGAGGATTCTTTTGTTACCTTTTGTCTTCTCTCGAACTCATTTTCTTCTGGACTAATAGTCAATCCTACTTGACTATCTATTAGTTCTTCCATGGTTCTTCCATACCTTGGCATTTATTTCTCAACATTTGGTAGAGATTTGATATTTTGTTGATCTTCTAATGATTGATCAATAACTGTTTGTGTTTCTTGTGGTGTTAATTCTTGTTCTTTTTCATCCTCTTTCTTTTGTTGTTTTGAATATGCCTCTTTCCTCTGATTTCTGATTTCTTCTTGTCTTCTTTCCAATTCTATTCTTTGTTTTGTGAAAGATGAGTCTTCATTTGTAATAGCTTCTTGTTCTTCATCCTTTTCTTTACTTAATACACCAGATGATAGATCTGGACCCCATTCATATTCGTTTGAATATGTCTCTGAACCATTGTCTAGAATTACACAACTATATCTTAAAATAATATTATATGGTGAGAAATTTTTTCTGATTTTGGCCATCTGTTCTTTTACTGCTTCTGGAATATCTTGATCAGTTTCAACACTTGTTTGTATTCCTTGAACTTGTTTGCAAGATTCTTCTTCTCTTTTGATTGCAAGTTCTTCCTGTTGTTTCTCATATTCTTCTTGTTTTTGTTTGTTAGCTACTATTTTTGCTGCTTGGTGTAGCTTTTCTTGCCATGGTTCTTCTTTAGGGACTGGTTTCTTTCTCGACCTTGGATGTCAATAATTGTGTGATTTTTTATTTGATTTAGGATATCCAAGTCTTGATTTATCTTCTTTAGATTGTGTGTGAGGACAAATAGGTTCTTAAATACCTTCTTGTTGCTTACCAATTGGTCATTTCCCTTAATATCCCATTTTTTGCATGATCTTATAACCATTGCCATATTGTTCTATGGGAATATTAACTTCTACAACTATTGCTATAGTTTCATTTTCATCTTTGTACAACCAACTAAGAATGTCTTTGTCTTCGGTTTCTTCTACAAGTGTTCCAGCTCTAACAAAGGCTCCATCAAACATTTCTACTGATTTTTCTAAGATCTGTGGTTGAACATTTGTAGGCTTTCCATATGATTTAGGTGAAAGTGGCAAGCTATGTAAAGAATACTTTCCCATTCCTTCATCATTTAGTTTGAGATTTTTCTCAAAGGTTTCCCATAATTTTTCTTGAATTTCTTTGGTGGGATAGACTGATTCTCTATTATGTGGAATTCTTGTATCTTGTGTTGGTTTCAGATTATTGCAATATTGACTAGAGTCAGCGACTATAGTGACTTCTTGTCCCTCATGAGGAAACTTTACACACTCTTGATTTGTAGAAGTAACTGCTTGCATGTCATGAATCCATGGTCTTCCCAGAAGAATGTTATAAGATAGATTCAAGTCTAAAACCCGGCATAATGTATTCCTTTCCACATGTCCTATTTTGATTGGTAACACCATAGTTCCTTTAGAAGAATGCTCTTCTTCATCATAAGCCTTAATAGTTATTTTCTTCTTCGGATTTACTTCATTTTCTAAATATCCCAAAGCCTTTATTAAACTTAATGCACAAATGTTTAAGCCAACTCCACCATCTATGACTATGCGTTTGACACGAGTTTTATGAATGGTGACTTCAACATGTAAGGGATCATTGCGAGGGTGTTGCAAGGATGCGTCATCATTTTTAGAAAATGATAAGAAATGAGGGGCTATAAGGTGTCCCACCTTGTTTTGGAACTGATCCAAATCCAAGTCTTTTGAAACTGTTGTTTTCATTAGAGATTTTTCCAATATTTCCTTATGCATAGGTGAAAATTTTAAGAACTCCAAAATTGATATTTGAGCGGGTATCCTTTGCAATTTTTCCACTAAGTTGTATTTTCTTGAAGTGGATGTTGATTCATTTGTTATACCCAGAAATGTAACCTTCATTTTGCTTCTCCTAATGACGTTGATTGGTTCTGAAGGTGTGTTGTCTTTAATGATGATGACATTTACCACATCATCATATGTATAAGTATAATTCACTTTAGCTTTACCTTTGTCATCTTTTGATTTAGATTGTTCACCCTTTTCATAGTTTGGAAGTGGAGTTTTGAATGCTAGATTTGATTCGTTCATCTTATGACTATCCACCGTGATAGTTTCATTATCATTTAAATCTTGAATAAGGTGCTTCAATCTCTGACAATCATTAGTTTGGTATCCTTTGTTTCAATGGTAATTGAAAAAATGATTGTCATTTCACCAATTAGGTTTGACTTGAGGTTCATAATTTCTTGCTTCTAGTAAAGTAATCAATTTATTTGCAAGAAGAGTTTTCAAATCTGATTTCAAGGGTTCTCTAATGTTTGTGAATTTCTTGCAAGGATTGGAGAAGAAAGACTTGGATTTACTGTTCTCTTGATTGTTGTTGTTTGGTATTTGACTTGATAAGTTGAACATTGGTTGTTATTTGGTAGCGTTATTGTCATCATTTCCTCCATTGGTAGCATTCCTATTCTTTGACTAAAATTTAGGTTTGTCATTGTTATTATTGTTGTTGTTATGATTGTTATTGTTGTAGTGATTGTTGTAAAATTTTAACTCTCCTTTATTTCCCATTGCATCTTCTATCTTTAGACCATTTTTAATCATCTTAGCAAAAGAAGGAGGACATTGCATTTTAAGATGGTAACTCATTTCACTGATAAGGTTGTCGATGAATATGTCCATTTTCTCTTGATCGGGTACATCACTTGGATATCTATTGAACATTCGTTTCCATCATTGTAAAAGGACCATGAAAGATTCACCATTCTTTTGCTTGACATTACATAAATGTAACATTGTTATCTCATTTCTTACATTGTAGGAGTATTGTGAGATAAATTTGTTCACAAGTTCTTCAAAAGATTTAATTCCAAATGGTAGTCTTGAGAACCATTACATTGATTGTCCATTTAAACTCCTAGGGAATAGATGCATCAGGTAAGTTTCATCATGTGCAAATTCCATACTCATAGTGAAAAATTCCCTAATGTGATCTTGAGGATCATATTTCCCATCATATTTATCATATTTAAGGATTTCACAATGTTGTGGGAATGGTATCATGTTTAAACTTTTATCAACAGGATATGGGCAGATGTCCTCCAATGAATATTTCTTGGAACCCGTTCCATTCTACATATCCTGTATTTGTTGTTATAAGGTTTGTATTTGTTGAGTGAGAGTTAACAAAGGATTATCCATACAGGTTTTGCTTGTATCCTCATAAGTTGTTCTATCACCACACTCTCTTCTTGTATCATCATGGTCTTTTCTTGTTTTAGCTCCTCTTGTTTCCTCATGATTTACTCGATTTACATCCTCATTATTTGGATCATTTGTGTTTTGATTGTTACTCGTCTCTGCATCTTGTTTCAAACTTTCTATGTTAAAGTTTTGTGGCAATTTAGCTTCTGATTTTACCAACATTAGAAGGTATTTTTCTTTTTGTTTTTACAATAAATTTTCCATTACTTTGTCAAATTTATCATCTTGTTCAAGGTCTCTAATGGTGTTATTGACCACTTCTTCATCAACATCTGTGTATCCAAAAGTTTGAAACATTGAATTATCTTCTTCCATTTGTTTATGTTGTTTTCTGAACTGCTTGTATTAAGGTCTAGTCCAAACTGGCATGTGATTGATTCAAAAACTTCTCAAGTTTTGGCCTTCTAAATATAACTCAATAAGTGATTATTGGTTTAGGAAGATAAGCTTTGTTGATTTTACCACTGTTATTGGTGTTGTGATAAAGCATCTTGTTGTTGAAAGGCACATGTTTGCAAAAGTTTTCTGTCAAATTCTATCTCGTAACCATGTAAATAGTGACAAAAACGGTGTAGGAATGTCCTATTTTTTAACAAAATCTTGCGATTGATATACAAGAATCTTATCCTCTTGTGAGTAGCCTTATAACTAGGTTTTCTTTTCTTAAAGTGATATTTAAAAGTCATATAAGCATATGATGGTTTACATGTTTTCTTGATTCCAATGTGAGTGCAATTCTGATTTTGATATAACCTAGGTTCAAAATAAGAACGATATATCCAAGATAATGGACAAAGGTAGATATGATCAAGTTTCATGATAGAGGATTCAATATATCCTGATGAGAAACTGATAATGATGTTGATTTTTGCACTTAAGGTGGTTGAATCACTTAAGTTGTTGTGATTTGTATCCTTATGAAGCCTTTAGAAACACCTATTTGATTGACAAAACCTAATTATCGGACTAGTTTGAAGGTCTGTGATAGTTTAAAGACAACTCTACTCAAAAAGGGGTATCTGAAACTAGTTTTAAAATTTTGGTCTGATATGCCGAAATGCCCTCTATCTCAGATGTGAGAAAATGTTTGCGCTAACCTTTTTGTCGAAAGTGCTAACTTATGGGACAAATGCACTATTCTGTTTCTTGAAAGCGCTTCTCTGTGGTACTAAAAGTAGAAAACTGTGGCACAAAAGCACATTTTTATGCTTAAAAGCACTAATATGGTGATCAAATGCGTTAACCTATGACATAAAAGCATTGTACTATTGTTTTAATACACCGTTTTGCATAACAAATGTGCATTTCTAAGCAACAAAAGCGTTGTTCTGACTGTGTTACGAGGATTTTCAATTTTTCCAGCAAGTTGTCAGATTTTTGCTCATTTTCAGATGATGATTTTTTCATGTTTTTGACCATACTGAGCATGTTGTAGACATAAAAGACATAATATTTGAAACACAAAATGCACAAGCAAGCACAAATCCTATGGTAGGCAGAGACAATAATTGTTGAATCTCACATGGGGTTTCCCCCAAGGCTACGCTATTCAAAGCGGATATTTAGATGCTTGCCCCCATTGGCTCCATCCTCAACACTCACTTCTTCGGGGCAGCCAAGCACCAGTTTCCACAAAAAATCCCCATGGCAAGCTTCATATTTGTACTAAGAATCCTATGTGTGTGAGCCGCTTCAGAGGTCCGACCTCCTGCGCCAACAATTAGAAGGATTTTGGCAACTATTACAATTGGTTTTTTAGTAAAGGTTTTTAGTCATGTGGCCATACATGCGACACCCTACACTATAAATACATAAGGTTCCCAACCTATAGAGGTTACGCTCCATAGGGTTTACGGGGAAACATAGTGTTGGTATGAACTAATCAACACATATTGTTTATGACTTTCATGACAAACACAATTTATTTAGAGTGGATTAGAAGGACTCGGTATTAGCCCATTTCCACTTGGGTCATTCCCCTCTCATTGGCCCCCTCAAGGTAGCTTGGGAAGGCAGGCCCTCTAAAGATTACACATAAAAGAAAGTAGGTCTGGTTTTCTGATCACCGTATGAGGGTGAGAGCATACTTGCCTACTACTCTAACAAGCACGAAAGACAAAGGTTTATTTTAAGCCTTCTAAGAATCTATGTGCAACTACTTTAAGGAAAACACTCAAATGCAAGTTGCGTGCTATGGATTTATCCTTTTAGTAAAGCTAGATGAGCAAGATATGATGTTTTACTTTCCAAAATACTCCTAATTAACTAGATGTGAAGAAATGCATGAAATTTGCTTCAAAATAACCTTGCACATACAAATGTTAGTAGTTTGCAAAATTTTAAGTCTTGGACATTCAGACCTGCAAAAATTATTAGCTTTCAGTTTGTAAAAATTTAAATTTGAGCACTATTAAGACAAAAGTGCTAAAACAACAAAAGCGTTATCCTAATAAGCAAAAGCGCTAACCTGAAAGACAAAAGTGCCATCCTAGACAACAAAAGCGCTAACTTGTGTGATGAAAGCGCTAGCCTATTGCTTGATTGCGTGAATTCATGTTTAAAAACGTTGTTTCATTTAACACAGGTGCTAATTTAAGCAACAAAAGTGCTAACCTATCTAACAAAAGTGCTATCAAATTTCATAGATACGTGAAACTGATTTACAAAAGTGTTAAACTAATTCTGTGAGAATAAGACAGGATATTAGAAAGATAAGTTCGAGGCCTAAGCCCCACGGTGGGTGCCAAAAATGTTGAGGTTAAAGTTGAACTCCAAAGAAATGTCCCAAAACTTGTTAGTCCATCATAAAATATAAAAAGGAAAGCTACAGGAAACTTAACTTCAACCAATGAAGTAACATGAAGTAAATGAAATAAACAAGATTATACCTTCCATGATTTACACCTCATTGTGTCCTAACTCCACTATACCTGGGTGCAGATAATTTGCTCTCAGACAAGCACTGGTAGCTTCCAAGGTGGCATATGAAGAATGGACTGATAGTTCATTGATACTATGATATGCATATGTAAATGATTTAAGATAACATGATATTAAGCTATAATAAGAATTCTAAAATTGCTAATTGCTTCAAACTCAAACTCATGGATGCAAGATAAATACTTCCAGAATGACTATATGATTAGCTATTAGTCTATTAGTTTCAAAATGGCTTAGGAAACCTCTTTTTTTATATATTTTTGAGTGCATGATCTTAGGTGAAAGAGATCAATGGCCATGATCGAATCTTGCAAATTGGATGGCTATGAGCAAGAAGTTGAAGGTTGAGAGAAGGGAGGAAGGAGAAGACAAGTGTCACTCATCTCACCATGACTGAGTTGAAGACCTGAGAGGTTATAGGATAGTTGGAGAAGATATAGGAAGGAGAGGACAAGTGGACTCAAGTCCTCCTAAGATACAGGGATGTTGGAGAGAATATAGAAGAAGGTTAGGAAATATGTGTCGTACACAATATTTTATTTATTTTGGAAGTTGGAGATAAGTGGCTAATAAATGATTTTATTTTATTTAATTTTGTTGAATTAATTTAGCCACATGATGGATGAGTTGGCAAAGAAGAAGTGAAGTGGAGAATGAAAGGTGAGTTGGAAAAGGGATTAAATAATTAAGAAATTATTTAATTAATGAGACTATAGGATAATATATAGAGGAATAGTTAAATATTAGATATTTAATTAATTGATTAGAAGAAAAGGATATATCAAATTAATTAATAAAATGTTTCAATTAAATTAATTAATATAAGGGCATGAAATGAATTAAATAAATTAATCTTTTCAAATTAACTATTTAATAGAAGAGTAATTATTAAATAAATATAAAATGTTTATTTAATTGCTCATAGCCAATTTTATGTGTATACACTATAATCTGCCCTTCAATACTGCTGGTTAGAGCTACATTTGGGTCAAAGGACTGTGAAATACTAGCAAGCTTTCCCTGACAAACATCTATTTGCTTGTCTATATTTACAGTGAATTTAGGCAAAACTAGACAAGACTTGTACAATTTACTGCCTTCTGACAATGCATTAGAAATAATCTGCAGTCTCTTATTTAGTCTTACTCTATCATCCTCAATCATCTTCCAGAATGTCTGCATCCTAACATCCTTAAATCTATCTAAAAATTTTTGAGTAGCAGACTTCTCTAAAGAATCAAAATTTGTATTTACACCGTTAATCAATTGC
Source organism: Cryptomeria japonica (assembly GCF_030272615.1). NCBI lineage: Eukaryota > Viridiplantae > Streptophyta > Pinopsida > Cupressales > Cupressaceae > Cryptomeria > Cryptomeria japonica. The sequence continues at coordinate 206,368,247 of NC_081413.1, read as the reverse complement.
AACAATTTACCAGAGGGGCTTTTATTAGAATCTAACTGTACATTTGGATCCACCTTCTGCAAAATGTCAACCAACATCAAAATGAGCTTCTTATCTTCAGATTTAGACTTCACCAGATCTTGGCTAGCTTGAGTTTGTATAATAGCTACGAGCATGTGCTTTTCTGCAGGAGACATCTATCCAAGGTTGACAGGACCATAAATATTGATAGGGATCTGAGGTGGGGTTCCTGTAATTGGAGGAGTGACAATTGCTGGATCTACTACTCCTTTACCTTTGTCTACCTCAGTGACCTTAGCCTCGGTACTCCTAGCATCCTTTTTCTCTTCTCCATCCCCTTTATCTTTTGCACCGGTGTTGCCACTTGGTGTAGTATCATCCTTTTGGATCTCAGGGGCTGGTGAACTATCCACCATCGGAGGGGTATCTCTTGTCTCAGCATTAAGATTTGTGTTACCTTGATCTTCTAGATGTCCCTCAGTCTAAGTTTCATCCTTCTGACCACCAGAAACACCTTGCTTTTCTTTCGGTTGAGAAAACTTGAATGCATCTTTGTATAGTGGATCATTCATAAATTATTTTTCTCCATATGTCCTTTGTCTCCTTCCTTACTTCCTCTACCTTTCCAATCATTAATATGTTCACTCTATTTTTGCTTCTAAATTATTTTTTATTTGCTTCCTTAATAAGCCTCTTGGCTTCTTCATGAGTAACATAGGTGCAAAAATTTATTCATTCTCTCTCTTTCATCTCTTTGTCTGTTTTGCTTTCTATCATTCTCCTTGCATCAATAAGATTGTAAAAATCCTTGAGAATTCTCTTCTCTAGCTCAATTAATGTTTTGCTAAAATTGTGCAAATATAGTACAATTGCTTCTTGTACCTCTCTTTGATCAACCTCATTCAAATTTGCATAACACACTCCAATATTCTTCAGATTATCATCTACAATTATCTCATCAATCAACTGATATGCAGATAATGAAGGAATAGACGCAGATTTATTTTGTTTGATACCAGACTCAGGTTGAGTTTTAAGTTTTCTTTCTCTCTGTGGTCTTTCGACAGGGGCAGTATCAGATTTTGCTTTCTTGATTTATTTGGCTCCACCAGACTACAACCTCCTCACCACTCTCATAAACTCACCTTTCCTTTTTGCCTTTCCTTCTTCCTCGTCAGATTCTATTTCAGACACCACCGGAGACACAACAACATAAGTCCTTTTGGGCTTCTCCTTCTGCTTCAATATACCTTTCCCAGATGGGCTAGGTCCTACAGATTGTGCTGCCGGAGTAGGAGCAGACTTGGTTTCTTTAGGTTTGACCTTGGAGGGAACCAGATCAACCTTAGGATTCTTGGTTTCCTCTTTGGCCTCTTTCTGTGCATGTATTTCTCTTGCTTTCTTCACCTCCTTCAGGGTGAATCCCATTTGAGTTGCCACCTCCTCAGCCATCTTTGTAACTTTCCTTTTTTTGGCAAGTGCAGTGAATTGCCTATGCAGTTCAAAGTCTTTTTCTTTGAATGTCCCAAATCTCCCTTCTTTAGGGTCCACTAGTTGACTCAATAAGTGTTGAGCATAAGCCTCAAGAGTGATAGAGTCATCTTCATACCCCATGGGCATGCTCCATACTATTATGGGCTCCACAACTTCCATAAGATATTGATATTTGTCAATCATGAAGCAAATGGTTTGCTCATACTTCTTCACAATTTTCTTAGGGATTCTCTCTCTGCTTTTCATTGCTGCTTGGAAAGATTTGAAGTATCCCCAAAGAGAAGATATTCTCATGGTAGCATCTCCAATTCTCCACAATCCCTCTTTGATCTGCATTGCCAGCGGTCTATCATAGGCCCATTGGACCTTTCCTTTCATACCGGGTATCTCATTCAAGAAGTATAGGCCAAGAAAATAAGAAGAGTACCATATTTGAAGGTGTATCTTGCTTAATTTTCTTCAAATTGCTTAATAAATCATTCAGGAGGACTGTGCACAGGTCATACCTTTTGTCATCTTTCAACATCTGATAGGCAGAGTAAATGGTAGTACCAGAGACAAAGTTGTGTTTGCTTGACTGGTAAACCTTGTAACCGACCATCATCGATGCAAAATTCACATCATTCCCAAAAATGTCATTTATGGTCATTTCTCTGCTATCAAATTTGGAACCAGTGGTCGCTATCACCATGTCATTTGACACTTTCCTTAGGCTAGGTACTTCATCGGTTTCATTGAGGCATGCCACGACTTGAATTGCCTATTTGGTAATCTTGTGGGTCTTGTCAAGCCATATAAACTCATCATGAACTCGACTGAGAATGTACCAGATCCACTCTTCTTTGTCAAACAACGAAAAATGAACAAACTACAAAACCCTTGTCACGAAGAACCTTGTATTTTGGTTTGAGGTTTCTTAGACTGTCCACCAAGTGTTTGTTATACAGGTCCAACATATCTGTTTTCCAAGCTCCTTGAGATCATAGTGTATGTATGCCCTAATATCTTTATTATGAATCACATCATAGGGTACCGATGAAAATGCACCTTCTAGATTGTCTTCAACAAAATTGAAGGGGTGTTTCTTGAATACACGTCTAGCCCTATCCTTAATATGGACCACCAAAGAGCAACACCAAATTCTAAAGCCATTTCAAATTTAGGGATTGCGAAACGAGATAGTCTGAACATATAATAACCTTGATTTACAACCGGGCGCTGAGATTCACTTTAGGATCGCTGAAATCACTGTTGAAATAACCAAATCACTTCACTCTGCTTCTCTACACTATTCGCTTGATCGCATTGTGACAAATGTAACTTTGAAATGCCCTTTTATCCTTCAAAAACCTAATTATTCACTGTAATAAATGTTTTGAAACTTGTTACCATGATTTTCATAGGGTCGCTTACCAGAGCACCGATTCTTCTCTAAAAATTCCAGATAACATCTGCATATCTGATCTAAGTCTTCTGCAACCTTCCAGAATCTGCATGAAGAGTTCTCCCTAAGGCATAAAGCCCTAGTTACCAGATGAAGATCCTGTACTGGATTCGGGTGCAAATCCGTTTTCTGCTTTAGATTCATCTTTTTTGACCTACATCTTCTCATGCTTGTCTTTGAACTCTTCTACCTTTGCCTTTCCCTTCTAATATGATTTTATCTTGTCGACCGCAACATTGTTCTTGCTTCTACAGTACTTTGCAATGTGATCGGTTTTATTACATGCATGAAAAACAACATTATTCTCCATAGGTCTGAAGTCCATCTGACTTGGTCTCATCCTGAACTAGTTAGAGATATGTCCAAACATCCTACAAGCAAAACATCTCTTATTTTGGAAGTTATTTATTACTGCTCTACACATATTTGACTTGTGACAAAAATTATTGCATATGAAACACTAACCAGTAAAGGTAGGAGCATTATTCATGTTATTCATTCCATTATTCATCCTAATTCTGCATTGATTCGCCATATGACCAAATTTATTGCAAGTAAAGCATCTACCATTGAATTTATGAGCATTAGGCTGTCTTACCGGAGGATTCTTGTTCTTCTTCTGATCAGGTTTAGCATTTTCTTGTCCAAATCTGGAGGATTCACCTTTCTCAAATCCAAGTCCTCACATGTCCTTTCCATGTCTTCGACTCTCCAGCATCTCATCAAACCTTGTTGAGCTAGTTTTGAATTTTTCTTTGTAGTCATTAGTAGTAGCAAGTTCATCTCTTAGGGTAGCAATCCATCTTTCAAATTGTTGACCATTATTCCTTGACTGTGTCAACTCAAGCTTCAACTGATCATTCTCATAGGTAAGCCTGAAGCATTCATCAACTCTTTCCTTTAATGATTGTGCCAGATTATCTTCATTCTTCTTCTAGTCCTCAATCTCCTTAGTCAGTCTCATCATAATGGATTGCATCTCATTCTTCAAGGAAACATTCTCTCTTTCAAGCTTTTTAACTTCATCAACTTTATCCATGATCTGATCTTCTTTCTCCTTCAACTTGTCCATCAATTCTTTCCTCTTGTCTCTTGAAGTGTTCATTTGATCCTTCAAGTCATTAATGAAATCATCAGCAACATTTAGGTTTTTCATCAAGGTATAGATCTCATTTCTAGCTAAATCAAGATCCTTAAGTGCCACACTGAGTTGTCTCTAAAAACTGGAATCCATTGATTCAATCTCCCAGACCTTCCTCAAACGGTTAAGCTTCCTCAGAGGAACTAGGCTCCGATACCAATTATTGAAATCATAGATCACTGAGAGGGGGGGGGGGGGAATCAGTGATCTATTGGTTAGTAGATTTTCCAGCTTAACTTTAAACCACCAGAAGCAAACAGATGAAACTGAAATGCAAAAATATAGAACAAACAACCACAAAAGCATAACACCAGATTTTTATGTGGAAACCCAAATGGAAAAAACCATAATGGGATTTAAACCCACAATATTATTCCACTATGGCAAGTAGAAAAACAATATTACAATATGGGAATGCACTGGCATTCAGACACAATGCCTAGAGCTCACTGCTCAATTACAATATCCCAGAAGGCTACAACCCTCAGGGAAGGCTCACTGCCTTACAAATTAGTTATAGTGACGAATTATAGTGAATGAACTCTAAAAAAACATCTACAATTCCTGGACGAGTTCTGATTGAGTGCTAAACATACTGATTGGATCACCTTCTCTGTTCTACACTGTTCACGGTCTTAGTTAGCTACCAGATCAAGAATGTGCACGTGAAACTATGCTACAAAGGATTCTCGATCACCACTCGCTTGCATACAATCACATCATACAACAAAAATATCATACACACCAAACTTATATACTGAGAATCACAAAATAGGTCATTTACAATGTTGACCTGCTAGTGTAACGTGTAGTCTCATGTCGGCTTGACTGGATCCCAAAGGATAAATACAGATCACTAAAACAATAATAAAATGATGTATCTATGTCAGCCCAATCATCCCAAACATGATCCAATGCACCGCAATCACCAGAGAGCTTTCAGACCAAAAAATGCTCTGTTCTTCATGAGATACCGGTTACCGAGCTACCGGTTAACACTTGCTTTTGGATAAGAAGAATTACAACCACCATATCGAATCTCTATGAGAGTTGCCATCAATGACAACCCTGAACCAATAATCAGCCACTGGAAACTACCAAAAACCACTAGATGAGTCTCAATTGCCAACATATACACATGAGTTTTTCTAGGTGGGTTTTGTATCCTGTTGTTTGGTGATACCATGGTGGTATTCATCTTCACAAATCTTTATAAATTAGAGCCTTAATATAGAGTTATTTATTTAGGCTTGTTCAGTTTCTAAGATAACAAAGTGCTATCAGATTTTGCAAGTTCTACAAGAGAAGTGTATTATTGTTATAATCTTTATTTGATTAGTAATATACTTTCCTCTCTTTTTGTGGTGGATTTTTTTCCCAAAAGGGTTTCTCCATGTAAATCTAGTGTTTAATGTGTAATGGTTTTCTTGTTCTTGTTTTGATTATACAATCACTTTGATAAGGGTTTATCTTAGTTTCAAATTTGTAATATTATTCATTTAAAGTTCATATTGCAAGCTTTATTCACCTTGTTTTACAACATTTGGTATTAGAGCTAATGGCTTTGTTGAGGAAGGGATGTCTTTCACTATAAGTTTTGAATTTTTTTGCTATAGTGGGAGATTTTGTTTTGTGGGTTTTTTGTAGATTTGAGAAGGTTGTATAACATGGCCTTCACCTCTCATCAAGATATTGAGAATTTCAATGGCATTGGTTATGAGATGTGGAAGTTGAAAGTTGAGTATCTCTTAGAAGAGAGAGACCAATGGTTGCTAGTTTCAAAAGAAAAGAAACTAGAGGATTCTTCCTTGACAAATGTCGAGTTGAAAAAGTTAGCCAAGAAGACACAAGAAAACATTTGGTTGTCTTTCTGACTCCGTCCTCTTGAATGTCTCTACTAAAGACACTACATACAAGTTGTGGAGGAAATTAGGTGATATCTATCAAACTAAGAGTTTGCCTACCAAGCTTTATCTGAAAAGATGTTTGTAATCTTTGAAAATGAGGGATGGTGATTCTAATGTTGAACATTTGAATGTTTTTAATTTTATTTTAAGTTATCTTGCATCAATAAATGTTAGTATTGAAGATGAAGATAAATGTATTCTTCTACTTTGCTCTTTGCCTGATTCTTGGGAAAACTTAATTATCGCCATAAGTAGTGGTGGTGTAAAGCCTAAGATGGATAGTGTGATTCCCATACTTCTTTTAGAGGAGATGAGGAGAACGACCATGAATTTTGGCTCCCAAGATGCCTTGCATGTTTGAGGAATGCCTAAGGAAAAAGGGCCTAAAAGGGATAAAAAGAAGGATAAGTCAAAAGGATGTTCTAAGACTCCCCGAAAAAGAAGAGTGAAGTGTTGGAACTATGGTTAAAGAGGGCATGCAAAGAAGGAATGTAGAAACAAGAAAAATAGTACCGAAGCTTCCATAGATAAGTCCTTAAATGATGGTTATTATGATGTTTTATTTATTTCAGCTAACTCCATTAGTAATGATGTTTGGCTTGTTGACTCATATACTTCCTATATCATATGATTCCTCACAAGGAGTGGGTTTTTTAGTATAAAGGGTATGATGGAGGAGAATTTTTCTTCTTGATAACACCTAAGAGAAGATTGTTGGCAAATGCAAGGTAAAGTTGTGTTTCAATGATGGGAGGATCATTTCTATTGATAATGTTTTACATATTCTAAATCTTGCAAGAATTTTAATTTTGATTTCTAAGTTAAATGATTATGGAATGCACATGACATTTTATATGTCTAGTTGTAGGTTGCTAAGGGGAAGTTTGGTAGTGGATAAAGGATCTTAGGCAGGGACTTTGTTTAAGCTACATGCCTCTACTTTTTGTAATTTAGCTTTTGTAACTAGCTAGGACTGAAAATGCATGTATGTTGTGGCACCATTGATTGGGTTACATTGGTGAAAAAGGTCTTCAGACCATTTTAGGTAAGAAACTAGTTGACGGGATTTCTAATTATTTTGTTGGTAAGAGTGATTTTTTTGAACACTATGTGTTTGGTAAACAAAATAGATCTTCATTTCCTAAAGGAGTTAATAAAGATAAGAGAATTTTAGAGATTATTCATTTGTATGCATGTGGTCCTATGGATGTTGACTCTTTGAATAGATCTCAGTATCATGTATCATTCATTGATGATGTCTCAAGATATACTTGGATTTATTTTATGCATTCAAAATCTGAAGTATTCACTAAGTTTAAGGAATTGAAGGCATTGGTTGAAAATCAATTAGATTGTAAAATAAAAGTATTACGATCTGAAAATGGGGGTGAATATTGCTCTAGGAAATTTGGTGAATTTTATAAACATGCAGGAATTGTTTGGAAAAAGAGTGCACCTAACACTCCCCACAAAATGGGGTAGCAAAAAGAATTAACTATACATTAATGAAAAGAGTTAGGAGCATGTTAAGTATTGCTAATAGTGATAAATGTTTTTGGGCTGAAGCTATTGGTGCTACTCATTATTTAATTGATAGATCTCTTTGTAAAGCTCTTGTTGACAAAACACTTTATTAAAAGATGTAGTTGGGTAAAAAGGATTTAGTTTCACATTTAAGTGTCTTTGGTTGTGAGGATTTTGTTCATGTGCCTCAAGAGAAACGATCTAAATTGGATCCAAAAGCTCAGAAATGCATCTTTGTAGGATAAGATTTGGAATCCTCTAACTTATAAAAGATCTTATCTAGAGATGTCCTTTTCAGGGAATTTAGAGCTAACTCGGGTGAAGGACTACTAAAGGAAAAACAAAAACAATGCATTTTGAAACTAAGCAAGAAGATGCACACGTGGAGGAAAACATAGACATACAAGAAGATGGAGAAGAAGAAGAGAGTTTAAGTGAAAGTTTTGAAGATGTAGCTGTGATAGCATAAATTGAAAACAATGAAAAAGAACACAAGAACCTCTTACTTCACCTTTGATAAGGTCTAGAAGACAACAAAATTCAGTTAATAGGTATAGCCCACTAGACTTTTGTTGTGAGTTTGCTTTATTAAGTACTGATGATGGACCTAGATCTTATAGGAAAGCTCTCTCTTTCAAGGAAATAGAGTCTTTGATGTAGGCCATGTAGGAGGAGATGGAAAATTTGGATAATTATGACACCTGGGATCTTGTTAGTTTGCCTAAAGGAAGAAAACCCATTGGATGCAAGTGGGTATCTAAGAAGATATTTGGAGTAGATGGTTGGTTAGAGAGGTACAAGGCCAGACTAGTGGACAAGGGCTACTCCCAAAGAGAGGGAGTTAATTTTAGTAAAATATTCTCTCTTGTTGCTAAGATAACTTCTATTAGATTCCTATTATCTATTGTTGCTGCTTGTGATTTTGAGATAGAGCAAATGGATGTTAAAACTGATTTCTTGTATGGGGATCTTGAAGAGATTTATATGCAACAACCTAAAATTTTTGTTGAGAAAGGAAAAGAAAACTTGGTTTGCAAGTTAAAACCTTTATTGTATGGTTTGAAATTTTCATGCAGGATGTGGGACCAAAAGTTTGATGCTTTTGCATTAAAGTTGGGTTATGTTAGAAGCAAAGAGGATCATTTGTTTATATTAAGGTTATTGATCATCAATTATTAATTATTATCTTTTATATTGATGACATGTTTATTGGTAACAACAAAGCAATGATTAGAGAGCTCAAAAATCAACTTTTTGGTAAATTTGATATGAAGGATATGGGGGTTGATAGATATGTTATTGTGATGGAAATCAATAGGGATTATGTTCATAAAAAGATTTGGCTAAGTCTAAGTAAGCATGTCGACACTATTTTGCAAAGATTTAAAATGCAATATTGTAAACCAGTAAGTATTCCATTTCTGGTTGGTACTAAGTTGAGTTTAGACATGTGTGTTGATTCTAATGATGATATTGAAGAGATGTCTATTGTTCCTTATGCTAATGCCATCGATAGTTTAATGTATGCAACAATGTGTACTAGACTAGATATAGGTCAAGTAGTGGGAGTTCTAAGCAAGTTTATGTATAACCTAGGTAAAGAGCATTGGAATTTTATTAAAAGAGTATTAAGTTACTTGCAAGGTACTTTTGATTACTATTTGGTTTATCAAGGTACTGATGATGTAGATAAGTCATTGGACATACAGGGTTTTGTTGATGCAACTTGAATTGGTGATTTGGAAAGTTGAAGATCCACTACTGGCTATGTATTTACTTTGTTTGGACATGTAGTGAGTTGGATAAGTAAACGATAGCCTACAATTGCATTGTCCACTATTGAAGAAAAGTATATGGCTTCTACACATGCTTCCAAGGAGTTAGTTTGGTTATAGAGTCTTGGCAATGTTATTGATTTTGATTGTAGGATAATGAGGATTAGATGTGATAGTCAAAGTGTCATATGATCGGCCAAAAATCCTATGAATCATGCTTGTACTAAACATGTTGATGTTTAGTATCACTTTGTGCGAGAGATGGTTGAGAGTGGACATGTCTTGATTGAAAAATTTGTCTCTTTGGATAATGTTACAGATTCTCTTATAAAGCCAGTAACCACAGATAAGTTCTCTTGGTACAAGAAGGCCATAGGCCTTGATCACTGTACTTGATTTGTAGTTTGTATATCTATGTAGTAATTTACAATGTATGATGCCAAGTGGGAGAATGTTAGAATTTAGATGCAATCAACTTTGTAAATCATTTATTTATTATTTTCCTAATGTCTTTTGTAATTTACCCATAAGAGGTTAAATTGTTTAACCAATGGTGGTGAAAGAGATCATGTTGTCCTCTAGGAAAAGGACAAAATAACTAGGCGTCCCCTCTCAAAATCCTCTATTTTGAGATGGTTGGACATTTTTTTAGGGGTTGTAAAGAGCATTTATGATGGTTATGAAATTTATTATTGATTATATGACAATGTTTATGATGAAATCCTTACATAGGTGCCTATGCATGAGAGATGCCTTTTCACATGGTCTCATGGTTGTTTTATGAGCCCAAAGTCAACCCTAGTTTTCAATCATGTTTTTGGGAATTTTGATCTAGAAACCCCATTATGTAGGAGAATTAATATGTTCTTGTTTTGAAATTAAAGATTGTTGTTTTCAAATATTTTTTATTTTACTTGAATTTATTTTATTTCTAGGCAAACATTGGGTAAGATGGATTTGAATGCATTTCCATTCTTTGAGTTTTAGAGGTTGTTTTTTATTAGGATAAAGAGGTTTTGAGGGGACCCAACTACTTGTTGTCCTCTAGGAAAAGGACAAAATAACTAGGTGTCCCCTCTCAAAATCCTCTATTTTGAGATGGTTGGACACTTTTTTAGGGGTTGTAAAGAGCATTTATGATGGTTATGAAATTTATTGTTGATTATATGACAATATTTATGATGAAATCCTTACATAGGTGCCCATGCATGAGAGATGCCTTATGACAGTTGTAAGAGCATCTATGAGTGGCTATTTTGGGTGTTTTTGACTCATTTCAAGGAGATACACATGAGTTTTTCCAGGTGGTTTTGCGGCCTATTGTTTGGTGATACCATGGCGATATTCATCCTCATAAATCTCTATAAATTGGGGCCTTAAACCAGAGTTGTTGATTTAGTCTTGTTCAATTTCTAGGATAACGAAGTGCTGTCAGATTTTATAGAGCTCTATAAGGGGAGTGTATTGCTATATTGTAATCTTCATTTGATTAGTAATATATTTGCCTCTCTTTCTATGGTGGTGTTTTTTCTTGAAAGAGTTTCTCTATGTAAATCTGGTGTTTCATGTGTAATGGTTTTCTCATTCTTGTTTTGACTCTAGAATCACTTTGATAAGGGTTGATCTTAGTTGTAGATTTGCAATAATATTCATTTAAAGTTCATATTGCAAGCTTTCTTCACCTTCTTTTACAACAGTCACATCATTATATTAATAATATGAAAACCAACTGACACATCATCTTTTTAACTAATGGTGTTCCCAAATATTTTAAATGTATTTATTTTTTCCTTTCAGCTCCATGAGTAATTGATGCGATTTGATCTAATAGTCCAATGTCAATAAAAATGACTAGGAAATGAATTTTTTAAATGATATCCATGTGATACTATGAGAGAAAAGATAAACGACAACACGCAATCTTTTTAACATTTTTAATTTAATTTGGTGTTACTTGATAATTTAATATCTTCTTATAATAATTAGTGAAAAAATAATCACACAAATAAAGTCATTTACAATGTAGATTCACCTCCTTGTATCCCAAAAAACACTTTAATCGAGGGCTTAATCCATCATATTACATTTACTACATTCAAGGTACATAATTAAAATTGAAACAATGACATTTCCAAGGATGAAAATGTGAATCTAGTAAGATGGAAATGATGCAATGCGAGATCCAAATTCACACTTACACTCACTTAAGGCCCAAGATATATTCATAAAATCAAATGATAAACACTAATACCATAACAAAAACCTTAGATTGTTGCATTGTTACTTGATACTTGCTTGAATGTTTGATGCAGATTTGCTCTCAGATTTTGTAGCATATTTTTGATATCAACATGATAAGATAAAGAATTAATGCTTGATACATACTTCATAGATGCTTGATAATGATAATGATGTTGGCTAGCTCAAGGATATGATCATAATGTATGCTCATAGATTGTGCCTTTGTAAGCATGTTAGCTCTAGGGAAAATGAATGAGTGAAGGTCTTATTTATATGCCCCACATAACCATTTGATCAATGGTGGAGATTAATTAGAAAGATAAATGGATGAGAAAATTTGAGAGGGTAGGACCTATAATGAGCACTTGGATTGATGAGGTGGAAGGATAAAGAGGATTGTAATGCATAGAGGAAATAAATAAAACATTTATTTTATTTATTTGAGGGGGGAAAATTAAACCAATTATTTAGAATTTAGTTAATTTCGAGATGAAGTGTTATCAATTTATATTATTTTTAAAAATTATTTAATTATAGTGGACCAAAGGATGAATTAATTAAATAATATATATTGCAGGGAAAGTGATGAATTAATTAAATAATTAAAATTATTTAATAAATAATATAAGAAAAAGGATAATGAATTAATTAAATAATGAAAAAATATTTACTTGGTATTATTAGTTTTTTTTTTGGCTTTGCTAAGGTTTATTGCATACTTGCATATGTTGTATGTTGATGCAGAAGCATTCCTGGTTCACAACAATCTTGCATCAACCAAAAATATTTTCCTTTCTGTTTTGTTTTCTGTTTGTAGTTTTAGTTTTCCTTTCTGTGTGTCCCAGTTTTGGCTCACCGGATCTTGTGGAGTTGGATTCTACTTGAAGACTTGATCATCTTTCTTTCTTTCAGACCGCATCGCAATTGGATCGCTTTCCGACAAGATAACACTATTGATTTCCATGACAATTTCTTGTTACCAATTGTTCCTTTATTACCAGTTGCCTGAGACCTATTCTGGTGATCTACCGAAACCCATTTTGAAGCTTGCAGAGCCTTGGACATTGATCTCGATGTTCCTTGGAATGTGGTGGACCTTTTCCCGTGATCTATGTTTCATCCTTTGGATTTTCCAGAGGAATCTCTTGGCGGAGGCTGACCTTGTTATTTTCATGTTAGGTCTTGTTCTTCGAGTTTTGATCCCTTTTGGGCCGACTGGATCCTTTGGATCGATATATATTTGTAATTATGTTTTAGAATGAAATCAATCAGAGAATCAGATAGCTAGACTGTGCATAGAAGATAGATCTTTCGATTCAAGGTCTCGGTTGTACCATGACCTATTCTACCTGGCCTGAGAATCAGTATGTTGTAACTCGGTTGTAACCGGTTGGATGTAATCAAATTTCATGCAATAAATCAATCTGTTCTGCATTGCCTCCATCATATCTTTGTGTTTCCATTATGTTTACTCTTGCTGGCTGGACCAGATTGATCTCTTTGAGGTCCCTCCATATCGGTGACTACTTCAAGTGGTATTAGAGCAAAGTTTCATTCTAGAGGTTGCGTGTCCTAAATTTCTTGTTGTAGGGTGGCAGATTGAGGATTTGACCTGTCGTTGCAGAGGAATAGCATGAATTGATTGCGTGGAGAGGAAATAGGAATGGTGTAGCACGTGGGAATGCAGACCCTATTGTGATGAAGATGTTGCGAGGAATAACAGCCTAGTTAGAAGCCGTGGAGACAACCTAGAGAAGAGGCTAACATATTGAAGATGTAAGTGAAGATGAAGGAGAAGAAGCCTTGACATAACAAGTAAACCTACTGGTGGTTGATCCAGATGAAGAAAGGTTTTTAAGGGTTTTGAGTAGGGAAAACACTAAACATCATCTTACCCTACTGGAATATGATGAGAAGTTAGATTCAGATAAATTGATGGATTGGATCTCGGAGATGGAGAAGTATTTCGATTTTGAAAACATTGCAAAAGAGAGGAAGGTGAAATATGCTTGTACCTGGTTGCAAGGTCATGCATCCCTTTGGTGGGAGCATTTGCAAGTTGACAAACAAAGAAGAGGTAAAGAGAAGATTAAGATGTTGGATAGGATGATTGCTAAGTTGAAATCAAAGTTTGTGCCTATTAGACAATTCAAATAACCGAAGGACAACTGAGAGGGGGGGGGGGGATGAATCAGTTGTCACTAGATTACCAAAACCTTAAGAATTTAAATCTTTATTACCGGAACACATTAGATCAATACTGGAATATATAAACCAATTACCGAAATAACAGATATACCAATTAAGCACAACCAACAACTAGAGAATAGTTACCATCCACATGACACCAAGATTTGTACGTGGAAAACCCAGTAAAGGGAAAAACCATGGTGAGAAACCTACCCACAGTCAAATAATACCTCTTCAGTAAGTATGCGATTAAAAATTGAGGGGCCTGCACTTGCAGGAAGGCCAACATCCTAAAGAACATTGCTCATTACAAAAGGAGTCTCACTGACTACATAAGAAATCCAGACTACAATCTAGAAGGAAGAATGAATTGCAATAATGGCATCTCCTATGCTTGAATACAGTTCTGGTTAAGCTCAATACCAAAGGTCTTAAACCTCTTTCATAAAACCAAATCGATCATGTATGATCAAACAAATCCTCTACATGAATGATTATTACATTATTCACTTGCATACCTTAATCTACAACGAGATCATACACATATATATACAAACCCTAGACCTTAAACAATTAGGCCGGACACCCGGACAATAAAGCCTATTACATAATTATAAAACATGTCAACCTGAGGCCAAAAAAATAAAATCCAACCCATAAGTCATCCCAGAAACACATCGAGAAGTTCCAACAACACGTTACATTAAGCCGATCCATAACCTAGATAGCGCTAGACCCAATTTAGGCCCACACATGCTAAAGTAATGATCCCAATTAGTCAAGGATTGAACACGATCACCATCAGCATCCTGAATCCCTACTAGAAGTTGCACCAACACCACTTATGCATAATATCAAAAAATCTTCAACAAAGCTCTGTCGGTGAAACCCTCACTGGACCAATAAACCAAGCTTACCAACATATGAGATAGCATCCGATCACCAAATAAATACCAACTGATTGAACATATATCTGAGTAGCATGAATAGCAAATCTAAGCCAATTCCATAAGCCAAAGCATATTGGAGTATACCGGATCAACATGATCTTACCAACCAGAAACCAATCATCCTACTGGGACCAACCGAATACGGGTAAACAACCAAAGTAACTAGTGTTGATATCAATGAAAAAACATCAATGCAACACATAATCAATTCCTCCAAATTGCCAACAGTGCCGACAAATTCTCAAGTGGATTTGTTTAAGAAGTTGCAGAATCCGAGATAGAAGGAATCTAGTGTGAAGGAGTACACCGAAGCATTTTACAAGTTGAACATTAGATCCGTACATGTTGATGATGAAGTTGAACAAATTGCAAGACATTTGAATGAATTATGGATGTCTATACAAGATGAACTCAATATGATCAAATTGGAGAGTGTTGAAGAGGCTTACTAATATGCCCTAAAGGCTGAAGAGAAATTAAACATAAGACATGAGCATAGACAAAGAGGTAGAGGTGGAAGGTTTACTAGAGGAAGATTTCAAGCAGGAAGAGGATATACTATAGGAAGAGGAACCAATATAGATTAAAAAAAGGACAAGGAAGTGAGCAAAGAAGGTAATTCATACCAGAACGATGATAGAAATTTCTACCGGAGGAGAGAATCAAATGGTTACTAGAATGAGAACTTTGGAAGACAAGACAAGAGGACATTTAGAGAAATCTACTTTAAGTGTGGAGGAGAAGGACACCGTGCATTCAAATGTAAGAAGACAGAGGCTACCGAAAGAGTAGCAATGGTGGAAGAAAACCCCACTGGATCAGACAATAAATTGGAAGATGGAGAACTGTTGATGATGAGGAGAGCTTTGTGTCATACCAGAGGAGATGAAGAGCCCTTGCAGAGGAAGAATATGTTCAAGACTAGATGTAAGGTATTCGTTAAGTGTTGTAAAGCTTTTATTGATAGTGGTAGTTCAGAAAATCTTGTTCAGAGGAGATGGTGAATAAGTTGAAATTGGAGAGATTGAAACACCCTAAGACTTACCAGATAGCATGGATTCAGGATGAACATAAGTTGTTAGTAAGTGAATAATGTTTGGTGAAATTAAAAATTAGGAATTATCATGATGAAGTTTTGTGCGATATTATGCCTATGGGTATTTGTCATCTTTTGTTGGGTAGACCTTGGCAGTTTGATAGACATGCAATACATGATGGAAGGAGGAATACATACACTATTGTGGCCAATGGGATGAAGCAAACCTTGTTACCTTTGGAGGAACCTTTGAAGAATGAAGTTTGTACGAATGCCAGAATCTGTTTAGTAGATGGGAGAAAATTCATGGATGGACCGAGGCATGAGAATGTGTGTTTTGACTTAATTCCTAAGAATACTAAGAGATCGGAACCAGAAAGAGGACACCCGAAAGAGAAAAGATTTGATGACAGAATATGAGGATATCATTTCGGATAATGTACCCGATGGATTGCCACCTATATGAAGTATTAGTTAGTGTATGGACTTGATTCCCAGAGCTAGTTTGCCTAACAAAGCTGCACACCAGTTGACACCGACAGAGAATGTAGAACTGAATAGATAAGTGCAGGAGCTATTAAAGAAAGGTTTGATCAGGGAGAGTCTGAGCCCTTGTGCAGTACCAATAGTATTTGTACCTGAGAAGAATGAAGAGTGGAGAATGTGTACCGATTCAAGAGCAATAAAAAAGATCACAGTGAAATACCAGTTTCCTTTTCCTAAGATGGATGACATAATGGACTATTTAAGTGGAGCAAAATACTTTACAAAGATAGATTTGAAGAGTGGATATCATCAGATTAGGATCAGAGAAGGTGATGAGTGGAAGACAACATTTAAGACAAATGGAGGACTATATGAATGGTTGGTGATGCCTTTTGGATTGACTAATGCACCGAGTACTTTCATGAGGCTGATGAATGAGGTATTGAAGAAATTATTGGGTAAGTTTGTTATTGTGTGTTTGGATGACATTCTGATTTTTAGTAAGACAAAAGAGGAGCATTTGTTGTAGTTAATGTTAAAGTATTTGGGTTTTACTTGATTAATTAAACAATATTTGTTTAATTATTTAAGTTCCCTTTATCTCTTTTACACTTAAGCTAACTTTAGGTGCATAATAATTAATTCTTTTATTAATTATTATGTGCAAACCTAGGTTTTCCCTTTTAGGGTTTCTTGACCTATTAAAGGTTGAGTTCTTTCTTTTCATTGTATGAAGAAGGATTATTATTGACAATACATTTTTGGAGATTATTGAGCTCTCATCTTTTGGAGCATATTTTTCCTGTGTTTTTGTTCCTTCTGCGATTTGCTTCCTTGCTTCTCCTTGTAACAGGTTTTTTAGCTTGCAGAGATCATTTGGGATCCTATAGTGTTGTATTTTCTCCACACCAACATGGTATTAGAGCTTCAAATCTGCAACTACTTGTTTTTGTTTTGAGAATTTTTGCATTGGAAGTAGATCTAGGGTTTCAAAAAGTTTTTTTTATGCACCTAGGTATAGGCTTTTTTTTGAGCACTTTGGGCCTAAACAGACCTCACCATCATGTTCAGAAGGCTTGAAGACCCCTATGGTCATATAAAATATGACCTATTTTGGTTCCTGAGCATTTGGGAGTATTTTTTCTCCAGATCCAGGCTGTACAACCCTGGCACGGAGTTCGAGAAATTTTTTTTTCAAAAATAAAATAGTTTTTTGCCTTTTTACGGCATGCAGGCCGGATTTTTGATTGTTTGAAAAAAAATCACAAAAGAAAGTAAAAATTCAAGGGCAAGGGTTTCAAAAAAAATATTTGGCAAAAGTTTTTGGGGGGTTTCCCACGGCACGCAGGGTACCGTGGGGCCCCCTGCCTTCATGCAGGCTCACGTAGCATGCCACCGATCTCCTCCGGCCCCACTGGTCGTTGTCGACCACCGGAGCACAACCCCGCCGGTGACCTCCAGCCCCCTGCCGGCCCCCGACCCCAACCTTTGGCCTCCTGCCGCTGCGGCCCCCGGTGGCTCCGCCTTACCGGCCCCCACCGCCGTAGCGCCTACTGCCACAGCTGCTACCCATAGCACCCTGGCCCACCGTTCACCCCTATTGGCCCCGCTCCGCCACTGCCTCCCTGCTGGAGGTCCCCGCCGGTGCTGCCAACCCTCGCTGTCGCCAGCCGGAATCCGCTCTGCTCCGCAGCGCCGCCGCCGTCGACTCATTTGCGCTTCCCGTCTGCAGGCCCTCCTGCCACCGGAGCTCCACCCAGCCCAGCCTGGCCACTGGAGTACCAGCTCGCCACCGGTGAGCCACCAGGCCACCACCGGAGTGTCGCTCCCTGGCCACCTCCGCCCGCTAGAGCTAGACTCCCTTTTTTGCCTCTTTCAGGAGGGTTTGGTTTTTTGGCCTTCTCTTGGGCATACAGAGTCATTTTATCGAAAACAAATAGGCGTCGAAAAGTTCATTCTGAGCTAGAACTTGTTATGTTGGTAATTTTTTCCAATTTTTCTATTTGACTATGTTTTTTTCCAGTCAAAGTGGGGTCTTGTTTTTGCACTCTAGGAGACGTAAAATGAGCATTCGAGCTCCGTTTTTTGAAAATTTTATATTTTTGGAAAGAGTTTGCTATGTACTTTACAACCATATGAGTTTTATTTCCAGATTTCACTCCATGCATATTTTATTTAGTTTTTTTCTTTTCAGCACTCTGGTGGATATCGTGGTTGTTTCAGGTCCTGGGATCTCTTCTCTGAGTAGGGTGTCTCTATTTTGGTTCTCCTATCTATTTCTAGTATTATTATCATTGTCACATTGTATTTATGCAAACGCATTGAGATAAAGTGCCATCATGCATTGTTTACTTGGAATCTTGCATATCTTGTGCCTTGTTGTACATGCACTACTTATAAAGTGCCATTAGAGGGTTGATGTTTGCCTGTTGTTTGCCATCTTCCTTTGTCCAGTGAATGTTCCTTCCATGACATTCACCTCATGATGTGTGTCAAGTGAGAGTTCCTTCCACGACACCATGTACTTTTCTCAGCACCTTTGATGTTCCTGGTTCTTCGTCATGCAGTTCTTGTTGGTTGTTCTTTTCAGTGTACTTGTCCCTCTCCCTCTTCAGAATTATGGGGAGGTTTGTCCTGTTGGTTCTAATGCTTCCATGGTTCGATTGATCAACTCTTTAGCCTTTGGTTTCTCATGCCATTTGTATCTTCGAGTTCAGTGTTTGCCTTGTTTGCCATCTAATTCGAGTAGTGTCATTTGAGGGCACTCATGCAAATTACAATCTTCTCTACCTGGTCATGTTCTATTTCAGTGGAGGTTCTTCAGATTAGTAGTTATTCTTTAACAGAGTTTGCAAGTTCTTCATGCTTCAGTGGTGTTCTTTTCCATCTCTTTTTGGAGTAGAGTTTTGTTCCCATGTGGTTTTCTCTATTTCTCCAGTTCATAGAGATTTCATTGTATTTGGGTACTTGATCAGGCCTTGTTGCCAGGACCCATCTTTATTGCTTTCACTAACTGTTCTAGGTTTTAGCTTCTCCCTAAGTCTAGCTTAAGGGGGGGTGTTAGAGTATTCGGGTATTTACTTGATTAATTAAACAATATTTGTTTAATTATTTAAGTTCCCTTTATCTCTTTTACACTTAAGCTAACTTTAGGTGCATAATAATTAATTCTTTTATTAATTATTATGTGCAAACCTAGGTTTTCCTTTTTAGGGTTTCTTGACCTATTAAAGGTTAAGTTCTTTCTTTTCATTGGATGAAGAAGGATTATTATTGACAATGCATTTTTGGAGATTATTGAGCTCTCATGTTTTGGAGCATATTTTTCCTGTGTTTTTGTTCCTTCTGTGATTTGCTTCCTTGCTTCTCCTTGTAACAGGTTTTAGCATGCAGAGATCATTTGGGCTCCTGTGGTGTTGTATTTTCTCAACACCAACAATTAAGACACGTTTTGCAGAGGCTGAGAGAAGAAAACTTGCTGATCAATATCAACAAGTGTACTTTCATGAAGGATGAGTTAGTCTATTTAGGATTTATGATATCTGAGGATGGTTTGAAGATGGACCCTGAGAAAGTGAAAGCCATTGTTGAGTGGCCTACACCAGAAAGTATTGGGGAGGTAAGATCATTTCATAGGCTGGCTAGTTTTTACCGAAAGTTTATCAGAAATTTTAGTTCAGTTCATAACCCTATGACTGAGACCATGAGGAGAGATCAGAAGGAATTCAAGTGGACCATCAGAGCAAACAAAAGTTTTGAACCGTTGAAGCAGAAAGTGACTGAGCTGCCTGTGTTAGCTTTACCGGATTTCAATAAAGTATTTCAATTGGATTGTGATGCAAGTGGAACAACAATAGGAGCAGTAGCCTATTTCAGTGAAAAATTGAATTATGCATGGAGGAGATATTCAATGTATGATCAGGAATTTTATGCCATAGTTCAATCCTTGAATAAATGGAGACACTGCTTGTTGCCTAAGGAGTTTGTGTTGTATACAAATCATCAAGCTTTAGAGTATTCAAACAAATAGAGTAAGTTGAATCAAAGAGATATGAGATGGGTAGAATTCTTGCAGAGTTACACCTTTGTGTTGAAGCATAGAAGTGGAAAATCTAACAAAGTTGCTGATGCATTGAGTAGGAGAAGGAATTTCCTGATAGAGATGAGAGTGACAGTATTAGGTTTTAAAGATTTCAAGACCTTGTATGATGAAGACCCAAATTTTGCAGAACCTTGGAAAGCATGTAGAGAACCGGTTATGGTAGACAGAAGGAAATGGTTGGATTAATTCATTCAGGATGGAATGTTATTTAGGGAAGTTCAGTTGTGCATACCTAAGAGTTCCATGAGAGAGAACCTGATAAAGGAGAAAATTAGTGGAGGACTAGTTGGATATTTTGGCATTGGTGAGTGAGCAGTACTTTTGGCCCCAGATTCATAAGGATGTTAAGAGATATGTGCATAGTTGTAGAGCTTTTCAAGTTGCAAAAGGTAGTAGTCAGAATGTGGGATTGTATAAACCCTTGACAATACCGGTAAGACCTTGGGAGGATATAAGCATGGATTTTGTACTTGAATTGCCTAAGACACTGAGAGGGAATGATTCTATATTTGTGGTAGTGGATAGATTTTTGAAGATGGCTCATTTCATACCTTGTAAGAAGACATCTGATGCATTACATGCAACATACCTATTTTTCAAGGAAGTGGTGAGATTGCATGGATTACCTAAGAGCATAGTTTCAGACAGAGACACTAAGTTTGTTGGCTATTTTTGGAGAACAATTTGGAAGAAGATGAAGACAGATTTGAAGTTTAGTTCTACTTTTCATCCACAGATTGATGGACAAAAATAAGTTGTTAAGTGGAGTTTGGGAAATTTGTTGAGATGTTTAGTGGGGGATAAAACTGGAAGTTTGGATTTGATCCTTGCACAAGCAGAGTTTGCCTACAACAATTCAGTGAATAGAAGTACCGAAAG
Source organism: Cryptomeria japonica (assembly GCF_030272615.1). Lineage (NCBI taxonomy): Eukaryota > Viridiplantae > Streptophyta > Pinopsida > Cupressales > Cupressaceae > Cryptomeria > Cryptomeria japonica. The sequence goes on along the minus strand of NC_081413.1, from coordinate 206,347,078 downwards.
AACACCTGTTGAGATTGTTACCGGAGTGCATCCTAGAGGAATATCAAAATTGAGAGACATTAGCAGTGAAGATTGGAAGAGTTCAAAAGAAGAAGATTTTGTAGATCACATGGTAGCATTGCATATTCAGGTTAAATAACATTTGGAAGACATGAACAACAAAAATAAGGGGAAGGCAGATGAGAAAAGGAGACATAAGGAATTTGAAGTTGGCGATGAAGTGATGGTGTATTTGAAAAAAGAGAGATTCGCGGCTGGAAATTATAATAAGTTGCAAATGAATAAGTTTGGACACTGTAAGATTCTAAGGAAGTTCAGTTCTGGAAATGCATATGAAGTGGAGCTACTAGATAGTCAAATTATTTCACCTATATTCAACATTGCAGATATTCATGAGTACCATGAACCAGAATTCAGTGATTGGGCATAGTACCCAAAACAGTTAGTATAAGGAATATCTTATGAAGTGGAAGGACAAACCAGTTGAAGATTCATCTTGGATTTCTCAGGGAGAGGTATATCACCTTGGTTTCCCTATGACCCTAACAAAGTGAGAGGATCACTTTTTCATTAACTTCGGATGTCTAATGCAGAAGCATCCCTGGTTCACATCAATTTTGCATCAACCAAAAACATTTTCCTTTTTGTTTTGTTTTCTATTTGCAGTTTCAGTTTTCCTTTCTGTGTGTCCCGGTTTTGGCTCACCAGATCCTGTGGAGTTGGATTCTACTTGAAGACTTGATAATCTCTCTTTCTTTAAAAAGATTTTAAGTATGTGCAACATTGTTCAAATATTGAAAACCCTTCGTTGAAACAACAAAACATCATAAATCAATTAATTTATTAAACAAAAGACCAAGACCTTATAATAACAATCATAAGTGAAACATTTTTTTGTTTTGGGATTTGATTCCTTTTAGTATAGGTGTGAGATTATTTTGGATTATCATCTAATTTGAGAAGTACTAAAAAACCCATCAAGAGAAAATATGTTATCAACATAGAAATCAAAACTAATAGCATGATAACACACCACTTCTGCACCTTATATTGGTTTAGGTAACTACTTGCATTTGTGTCTAATAGGATTGGACTATGGATGCTGATTATATTAATGATTAAAATAAATCAAATAAGATAATCAAACTAACATGATGTGCACATATGTGTAGAGCTAAGTACAAGAAAGCCTTGTTAAATGGTCATAACTGTTGATACCCAAAATCGACTTGCACCAATTTTTAAAGGATAGTGTTGGCAATTTTTGTGCCAACCTTAGCAGAGCTCAAATCCAAGATTTCAGCGTGATTAACATTTCATGTTAGTCAATACGGATAACATGTCGTGTTATCGATCTCAGCAGAGTTAGCTGCTTCTTCATAATTTTTGCAGAGAGTCATATAACACGTGGGTTATATGATGTGTCAATAACATGAGTGTTATTGACCCCATGCCTAATATGATATATCAATAAATCATGTCAATAATATGTCATGTTATTGATCGGGTCATTTAATTGCCCGCCTCAATTTGCAGCGTGTTATTTGGCACCGAGGTGGGCCCCAGTCGGCTAAGTATTTGGCAAGGTTTTGATCCCACGGGATAAGGTCCCGTAGGATAAGAAAACAAAGATAAATCTTGGGTCGCTTATCCCATAGAGATAAATGGAGACAATTGAGACCACACAAGATAAGTGAAGTAACAAAGAAAATTCCAAAATTGGGGCCTCCAGTTCTTTTATTGAGTTGACCGGGTCATCCGGTCAACTCACTTAGGTTCAATTGGCTAGAGGGGCTCCTGGTCGTCAGCAGGTCAGTTTCCCCTTTCCTCTTGCTAGTCGCAGGATTCTCAAACACGCCAAGGATGTTGCGAGATAAGCTTGTCAGGGGCAAAGCTAGGCTTTCCCCTTATCTTGCAAGGTTGGAAAGGCATCAACAACATCGTCACGGGATAAGAGTTTATCAAAGAGACAATGTGTTTTCTCTTATCCCGCGGGGTCGAGGGGGACACAATGATATGCCGTGGGATAAGAAAATGATGAAGACAAACAAAGAACGCTTTTTCCGTGAAGTAAAGCCAAATCATCAAAGATGTCGCAGGATAAGAAATAATGAAGACAAACGAAGAACGCTTATCCCATGAGGTTAAATAGAAAGTGAAGAAAGGCCACGGGATAAGCAAAGCGAGGCAGAAACAATGAAGATTCTTATCCCGCGAGGTAAAATTAGACCCATTGTGATGCGGTAGGATAAGTACTTAGTGCATTCGATGGTCAACACAACCATGAGGCATGGACTCGGGGTGCCACGTTGGACATCTGTGACCGTTGGATCTTCATAAAGGCCCAATCCGACGGCCATGTTTTAATCTTCTTTTGGGCCTACCGGGTGCCTAGGTGAAGAGATCTCGCACGTCCATCTTCACGTGAATTTCTCAAATTGACGTTGGACATTTGAATTCATAGTGACCGTTGGGTTTTGATTGTTTTGTGCAGGGTAGTTGTCGACTTGATGGTCGAGATCTTTTTTTGCTCAGTCGGCGGCCGATCTTGGACCCGATCTCATGCCAACCACCTGATTTGCTCGCCATAACTCCAGAGGTGACCCTTGTAGGCTATTTTCAGATGCCATCATGTCATCTTCAATTTTGAATAGAGACTTTGTCCCTGCAAGTGTTCTCGACTATGCTTGTTGACAGGGATTACTTCGCCGAGGGTTTTTTTCACGCTTCCAGAGACAGAGCACCAGCTTGCAGAGCTGACACAACATGCCATCAAATCTGTCAATTTGATCTCTTCTCCTCCTCTTTGATTTTTGTAACCTAACCCGGGTAGGGTTAGGGTTTTCTCAATTGTAACAATCTAGAGTTATGCCTGAACTATAAAGGCAATTTTTTAAATTTTCTCAGGATCTTCTCCTTCTTTTCTTCTATAGAAAGCTTATGTCTCTCTGCACTTGTAAAAAATGTTTTTCATCCTCATTAATGAAATTCACTTGTTTGTCTGATTTTAGTTCTTACAACTTGTGTAATATCATACCTCTTTGTATGAATGTTTTCTTGTTTGTTTTCCTTTGTTGTAACTGTTTGAGTTGATCCCCTATGTGAATGTTGACTATGAACTAAGCCCAATTCCTCTCCTCATCTCACAGATCTCGACCTTCACTTGCACTTAGGTGGCTAATTAGGGTAGAAATTTGTACATATCTTAGGTGGTTTCATTTGTGTTATGTGCAGTCATAGGCAGGGGAGATCATCATTTCAGTCTAGGTGCAAGTCTTATTTCCCTTCTTGCATACAACCCTTCTCTCTCTCTCTCTATCTCTCTCCCTTTTCCCCTTCAGAGCATAGATTAGATTTTCATGTGTTGGGTTGGCCCAACACTTTGCATCAGATTGAATAGGAAGTCGGCCTTCTTTGGAGACTCAAACTCACATTTAACAAGGTCCCACACTTGAGAGGTTGTTTCCATGTTTCACAAGGTTGATGACCAAGGTTTCTTGGGTCATCAAGGGTGCAAACTTTTGTGACAACACATAATTCAGGAAGTTCACAGGTGTGGGACCAGATGCGACCTGTGAAACAACCTCTAGGATTTTATAAGTTGATTCTTCATTTTAAAGAGAGATATGGAAAAGGAGAAGGTAAACCAACACCCAAACCAATGGTTTTCGAAGGAATGCAAATCTCAATCAATGTAGAGCTTTTTTAAGAGGACTTGGGGTACTTTGTAATTAATAGTTCTACTAGGGAAACTTATTTTGCGGATTACGCATAATATGCCATAGACTCTTCATTATTGGGTAGAGAACAAAATAAATGAAGTAACTCGAACATAAGTCATGATATTCAAATCCTCCCCTAGGAAGCACTCATAAAGGCCAAACAAAATTGATAACCCCACTACCCTGAAAAGATAAATCCCTTCACATCATGGGAAACAAATACCGTTTGAAATCAATTTTCATAAAAATGAAAGAGTGAATATGCATGATCCATATTTCATGAACAAAAGAGAAAAAAAATAAGACATTCATATAGAAAAACAAGCATGCCTTTGTTAATGGCACATAGTGTCATTCATAATGACAAAAAGGTGACAAAGGCACATTCTGTCAAATTAAAAGTGAAGCTAAGGCCCTAATGCAAATCACAATTCATGCGAGAAAATAAATGGGGGGAAGCTTTTTATTCATCTTCTAAAGCCATTACATCCATAGAAGTTATTTAAGCCATTTCTTTTGAGAATCTGAGAGGTTCAGTCTTAGAGTCTTCAAAAATTTAGATTTTTTTTTTCTCACCACCTTACGGCCTTTTATAATCTCCCATGAAGAGCATTGCTGCTCAACATGAAAACTTTGCAGGGATAAGGTCCGGATGGCGCCATCAACTGCTCCTATGCTAGTAAATTTTGGACCATAGATAATACTTGATCTTCGATATGGGAAACATCTGTTCTTTGGTTATAATTGAGGGGCCATCTACCTTCGTTATTTCTACGATCTTCTTGATTTCAAAGCACCTTTAAAGATTTTCAGGTTCATGCATGCGCATATTTTACTGAGTTGTTTTCGTCATTCATTCTGTAGATTTTGCCATCACACCAAAAGCACATACTGTTGGTTGAGAGGGATCTCATCGTGGATATAGTCGCTACGCCAACACCCTCCCACATGATAGAGCCAGATACAACAACGTACCATGTAGGATTCATACCTACTACGTACCACGTCGATAAGCCAAACTTATGCGGATGAAGGTTCTAGGGCTCGAGGGACTTGAACCAATAACCTGGCTCTGATACCATGTAGATTTTGCCATCACACCAAAAGAACGTACTGTTGGTTGAGAGGGATCTCATCGTGGATATAATCGCTACACCAACACATTCTCCATGACCATTGTAATCCTAACGGTCAAGGATCATTACTCGTTGAGGTGGAGATATGGTCAATAGACGTGGGGAGTCTGTGAGTTCCCTGTAATCCTTTTGGCCCTTTTATTGAAGCTTCCCCACAGATGGGACACGTGGAAAACAAGCGGGGACTCTCAGAAGAAGACTCGTAGCATAACTTGAACTCCTCATAGATGCGGCATGTGGCGAACAGGCGGGGACTCAGTCGAAGCGAGTCCGAACTATAAATGAAAATAACCATCTGCTCAAAGTTGATGTGGCCCATCCTATCTGAAGAGGGAAAGGATGTTGCTTGTTTGCAAATGAGAAAGAGGTCAGAAGACTGACTGCTATAGAGAAATCTAAACTAACTATGCACAAAAATATGTCATTTGTAGCTACATCGATACATGAGAAGATCACCTCAAAACTATGGACAAAATTAAATGGAATAGTGCATTGAAGATGCATTTTTCCCCATTACACCTTCATATCATCTTTTATTTTCATTACAAAGTACTCTTTTCACTTAAGAGATATTCTAATTGGAACGATAGTATTCTTTACAAAAGTAATGACTAAGTACATGAGATGTACTCTAAGAAATCTCACTACTTTTAAAAAAGAGGAGAATATATTCTTAACATTTGTTCCTAAATGCAATTCATTTAAGTTCTTTGTGTTGATCCTTTCCTCCTTTCTCACCTTAGGAAAAAATAGATTAATAGATTTGAGTGAAATTAGTTTCACTCAAATTGAATCGAGAAAGTAATTTCACTCTATTCTATGGATTGTGGAAATCTCTTAGCATAGATTAATAGATTTTACATAAAGAGTATTTACAAAAAATAAAATTCAAGAGAGAGTAATTTTATTTTGAAAAGTTATTAGGTTTATCTACATACAAAAGAAGTTTAGATAACTCAACCTTAAAAAACCATAGCCTAATCATATAAAATAAAAATTTAAAACTACAATAACAACCTAAATAGTCAAAACGCATAACCCAAAAACTATTCATATAGCAATAAAAATTGTAAAATGCTTTCTATCTAGTTAAACATGATCTTAAGAAGGTGTCTTCTCAATGTAAGCCTCATAAGGTTGAGGCCAATATGTATTTATATCTTGAATACTATCATCCTTTTCGACATCATCAATCTATTGGCACTATCTTTTATGATTAAAGAAATACAAATGTTTTGAATCTACTCAAACCCACGTTCAATTATCTAAATGATCATAAGGTGTCTTCTCAACATAAGCCTCATAGGATCGAAGCCAATATGTGTTTACATCTTGAACACTATCATCCTTTTCAACATCATCTATCCACTTACGCTGTCCCTTTGGATAAAAAATACCAGTTTTAGGGTGTGGAACCCACCATGATGCTCCTCCACCTCCACCTTCCACACCTCTCCCTTTCTCCTTCCCTTTCTCCTTCTCTATATAATTGTCTGGAGTAGAAACGCTCTTGTTAACATCCACACAAGCCCATCTATATCAGCATTCAACAAATAAACATCATCATATCCACAAAAAAATAACTCTTAAAATCAATTATCTCAGCTTGTTTAACCCTAAAAAAGAAGAAAAAAGACAACACAAGAGTATACTGATTCACAACCTTTGAGTTGAGAAACTGCAAGCAGAGCTCTTCCTAGAGCGTACATTCCTGATCATATGGCCAATTCCCTCCATCTCCTAGAGTGTAACTTCTTATCAAACCTTCTCCTTCTGTGGATGAAACGAAGAACACGTAGCTATTTATTGAGCCCAGAATTATTGAACCTGACGTTATAAACAGAATCCTGTGTCATATGTGACGCAACAATCAAATAATCTTACTATAAATATCAATACAGTTCAACTGCATTCACCATAATTGTGGATTCCTTGTACGTAGAGTTTTTTAGTGGAGATGAAATGGGTAATAACAGAATTGCATGATTGATCTCAGGCTTAATAGTACTGATATAGATAAAGGAAAATGAGGGGTCTGTGATTGGAATAAGATATCAGAGCGCGTTTGGTTTTGATTGAGGAGGACTTATTCGAGTCAGAGCGCGTAAGCTAAGCTATAATAATGATAAAAAAGATGGGAATCACTTCTTTTCTTTGTTCAAATGGTATTTGGAATCGCTTTTGATAGTGGAGTGTAGACCAGGCTTAAGCTGCCCCGAAATATGCCATGAAATACGTGGAGAATGGACAACACAAGCTTACCACTTTATCATTTTTATAGAGAGGGCACACTGATGGTTTTTTAGGCTTTCAAGACACTTTAAGGGACAATGGAGGGTACAGTGATGATTTTTTTAAGGTTTTCAAGATATTTTAAGGGACAATGGATTTAGTCATTTTAGTTTTCTTTATGATTTATGGTTGGTCTCATTATAGAATTTGATGATGTGTTTATTTGGTTTTCGTGTCTTTTTAAACAAATCTTATAAAGAAATGACCGACAATTGATTAGTCAATCTAGTTTTCTTTATGGTTGATGGTTCGTCTCATTATTGACGATGATGTGTTTTTTTGTTTTTTCTATCTTTTTTGAACAAATCTTATAAAGAAATGGTCATGTTAAAGTATTTACGTAATTGATTTCAATGTTAGTGTGCAAATCTTATAAAGAAATGGTTTGTGGTCGTGTTCAAGTATATGCATAATTGATTTGAACATTAGTGTAAATTTGACACTTTAAAATAAAGTGTTTTATTGACTCAATTATTTTTTCCGTGCAAAAAAAAATATACCCTTTATTCTCATTCTTCTTTTGACCTCTATCTACATATTTCATATTGAAGAGGATGTGAATCTTTAATTAGGTTATTTCTATCAATGGAGTTACTCTTACTCTTTTCTACATGGGCGAAGTCTAATAACATGGATGAGTTACTCTTACTTTATCTTTTTTATAGAGTACACTAGATGGTTTTTGAGGTTTCTCAAACACTTCAAGGGACAATTGATTTAGTCATTTTGGTTTCTTTATTGTTGGTTACACTATTTATTTTGATGATGTTTACTAAAGTATTTTATTGATTCAATTATTCTTTTTGTGTAAAAAATGGATACTTTTTATTTTCATTAAAGTATCTACATAATTGATTTGAATGTTAATGTTAACTTGATACTTTAAAATAAAGTGTTTTATTGACTTGATTATTTTTATTGTGTGAAAAATAGATACCTTTTATTCTCATTCTTATTTTGACCTCTTTTATCTACCTAATTTGTATTGAAGAGGATGTGATTTTATTAGTTAAGTTATTTGTATCAGTTGAGTTACTCTTACTCCTATCTACATAGATGAAACCTAATAACATTTTTTTACTATAACTAATAACTAAACATTCAATTATGCTAGATCTTGTTAGAGACACCTTCACTCTAAAGGTGGAGAAGTGGGCTCTACATTTCCATCATGATTAGTTGCGTCAAAGAAATCTTCAAATATTATATTTTCTTTTAAGTATCACTAATAATTAAGCATTCAATTAAGCTAGATCATGTTAGAGACGTACTTTAAAGGTGGAGAAGTGGGTTCTACATTTCCATCATGATTTGTTGGGTCACAAAAGCGGTTCTACATTTTTCTATCTTTTTTGAACAAATCATATAAAGAAATGGTCAATGCTTTAAGTAGATCATATTAAATTAATTTGAATGTTAGTGTAAATTTGACACTTTAAAATGAAATGTTTTATTGATTCAATTATTCTTTTTGTATAAAAAAGGATACCTTTTATTTTTCATTAAATTATCTATATAATTGATTTGAATGTTAGTGTAAACTTGATACTTTAAAATAAAATATTTAATTGACTCAAAAAAAAAATTGTACAAAAAAATGGATACACTTTATTCTCATTCTTCTTCTGACTTCTTTTATCTACCTATTTGATATCGAAGAGCGCCTGAATCTTTAATTAGGTTATTTCTATATACTTCAAGTTACTCCTTTTCTACATGGATGAAATCTAATAACATTTTTTTTTACTATAAATAGGATTTAAACATTCAATTGAGCTAGGGTTCTATATTTCCATCATGATTAGTTGGCTCAAACAACTATTCTAATATTTTTATTATTATAAAGTGTCGGGTAAATTTTTTAATGTGACCAATGATGTTGGCATGAAATGCCCATTGGCACCATGTGAAACACTTTGATCTAGAGCTATAAATTTGTGACATCACAAACATGGGACCTCATTCCCAATTAATAGAGGTAAGGTTCAAATCTAAGAGCATATTGGGGTTTGAACCTTGGTAGTCACAACAATAACAACACCACTTAACCAACACTCTATGGGAAGAACCTCATTTTTAAATTATTTTAAAGAAGATTTAGCAACTCTAATTTTGAAAGGACTTCCTCTATAACTCTCCCCACCTCAATAAATTTATGTCGTCTGGAGGATTTTTGAAGAGTATGATATTTTAGATTAAGAAATTGCATTCTAGCACAAGAGTGCATGGGTGAAATAGTAATTAACACCACCCAAACATATTTTTTTAGTTTGTCTCTTAAATTTTGGTTTATTTGGTTTTAGTTTTCGCATCACTCTATCTTTGCTAATTTCAACTTGACTCACTCTATGTCATTAGTGCTAGACATTTTAAATTGATGGATTTTCAAATTCAATTGTATAGATGTATATGTATGCAAGATATGAAAGTATAAACATGGACCATGAGTTGTTTGAAAATACCTCAGTAAAAATACAGTCTCATTGAATGCATTAATTGAAAGATATGTTCAAAATGAAAACATTAGAAACTTCTAAATAAGAGTAATGATATGTAGTGTAAAGACATCAATGTGGAAAGGAAATACAAGGTTGCGGACAAAGAAACTTAAAACTAAAATGACACCCGTCAATTGGTCATTATTTGTCAAATTGAAATGAAAGGGAAAAGAAAACTAAAAATATCTTCATGTTGAATGTTCAAAAAAGAAACTAGAAGCTAATGAGTCAAGGAAGAAGAATGTGAATCCAAGATAGGGAAAATTTTAAAAAGTATGATAGGAGGAATAGACCATTAAGAGAAAGGTAAGCTCATGTTGTAACAAATGATATTGCATATAGAGAGGAGAAGGCACCCCTTTGTAAGAAAATACCAAGGAGGAAGTGCATGGAAAAAAGGAATACAGGGGGTAGAGTCACAAAGAGTAAGTGTGAAAGAAAAGGTTGAAGTTAGCAAGGAGATAAAATAATGAAGGGTTAGACCAATGTAGAAAAGAACATTCATACAGTTGTGTGCATAAAGAGAGGGGGCATGAGCAAGAGAGGGATCTTTTTGCTGCATATAGAGGAAACCATGAAGTGGGATTAAATGGATAAGGAAAAAATGAAAGGCTGTTTGCAAAGAAACCAAAATAAAATCATAGTGAATGCGTAGATATATAACCAATGTGGAAATCAAGGAAAATATACATGGAAAGGGAACAAACAATGTGAAGCATATATAGTTTGGGCACCAAACTTCAAAGAAACTAAATGAAAAGAGTAGAAATTGATCATGTAATTGTAAATTTTAGGGAAATGATATAATGAAATTTGAAAATTTCTTCATCCTCTTAGTTATATGTTGAGAATAAAAAATTTAATGCTATAAATTCCTTAAGTCGAGAAAGATTCAGGGTGTTATCTTGCATCAATTGATATCAGAGTAGTTAGTCTTGAGAGTGTAAATGCTACAAAGGACCTATGGGAAGCATGAAGCAATTATGAAGAATCTTGTGTGGACTAATGCAAGTGAGAGAGATGTCCTGAGCAGTGAGAACTTGAAGCCATTGATTGAAAGGGTGATAGAGATGTTTCCTCAAAGAGGAATGCCCAGAATAGAGGAGGTGTTGGCATAATTTCAAGAGATGATAAGAAATGATATCAAAGATGAAATAAGAAATGAGGTGAAATTAGCTATAAAAAATGAAAGAAATTAAATATTGCGATTAAAGAAGAAAGTGAAGTGGAAGAACACGAAAGAGAAGAAGAACAACTAGAGGAAGCTAAAGAAGACATATTTTTTAGGGGTAATATGAGAATAGTGAAGACAAAAAAATGGATATATAAAGTTTTTTTGGAACATTAAATATAGATGAGTTAAGTAATTGGATAGGATAGCTAGAAGAATATTTTGAAATAGAGGAAATCAGAGAGATAGAGAGGGTAAAGCTAGCCCAAACAATATTTATGGAGGATGTTGTATTATTGTAGAAAGAGTTGCAGAGATAACTAATAATGAATGGAGACTCAAAATAACAAGATAGAATCAAATGATAACCAAGTTGAACATTAAATTCGTTCGTAGAGATTATGAAATAGAGTTACGCAAGAAATTACAAAATTTGAAATAGAAAGATATGAGTGTAAAAGAATACATGGAGGATTTCTACAAGCTAGAAATTCAATTGGGAAGGCATGAAATTGATAGGGAAAAGGTAGCTAGGTATGTGAATGCCCTGTGATTCAATATTCAAGATGAAATGAATATTGTATATGATTAAATTTGTCATTGCTTAACTAGAAATAAAGGATAATCACGAATCCCTATCTAATTAAATAATTCTAACAAATATCAATGAAATAATGCAAACAAGACAATAGGGTTTATAAAATTCAATCAAAACTCCCTATTCCATGACTGCATATGGCTTCCATTGTTCCTCTCTTCTTTGTGGTATGATGTCTCTCAGATATTGTGTTAGCAACCTGCAAATGACACAAAGATTAAAAGTTTGTGATTGTTGAAAATGGAGATTGAATGCTCAATTTATATATTATTGGAGAGGATTGATTGAGAGGTGGAATAGATTGATCAAGAGGTGGAACTCAGGTGAGCTTACATGCTGATTGATAGTTGAACTGCTGATTTGGAGGTGGAACTCAATAGATTGAATAGATTAATGAGTTAATTGATTGAGAAAAAAGCTGATTGAAAGATAGAAGAAGAATGATTGGAGGATTATTGATTGATGACAAAGAAATCTTTATTTAGAAAAATCTAATTGGAAGATATAAATAGAATGATTGGAGAGAATTAAAGAAATGATATGAGACTGAAAGTTGATATGAAGCTGGTGTCGATATGAAACTAATATGAAATTGATGTTGAGATTCGATATGATGCCCCAAATATGAAGAATTGATTTGATATGAAGTTGGTGTCGATATGAAACTGATATGAAATTGATATGGAGATTCAATATGATAATGCCCTCTCAGGAGATCGTTCGTGCACTAAAGGCATGAATGATCTCTCGAAAGAAGAAGAAAGCTATTTGAAAGATAGAAGAGTGGATAGTTGATGATATGCATGGGTTTGACAAGATTGATTAGATTTATTGGATTGATAAGATTGATTTGATTGAGATTAAGTCTAGTTTCAGGAATGACACCTTCTGTATAAGACAAAGATGATCAAAACGTCTGGTTTCAGGAACGATATATCTTGTATAAGACATGATCAAAAAGTTTGGTTTCAGGAAAGATACATCCTGTATAAGACATGATAGAATGGATCAGATGAAATGGATTGATAGAATTGATAAGATTGAGATCAACTCTGGTTTTAGGAATGACACCTCCTGTATAAGACAAAGATGATCAAAACGTCTAGTTTCAGGAATGATATATCCTGTATAAGACTTGATCAAAATGTCTGGGTTTAGGAAAGATACATACTATATAAGACATGATAGATGAGAGTTGGATGAATGATGAGGATATGAAAGTGAAGAAATATTCCATGATGTTGCGATAGATATGCATGTGAGGGATGTAATGATGAATGTGACTAGATGATGATGTGAGATGTATGATGTGAGATGTATGATGAAAATGATATGAAATGTATCTTAAAAATGATGTGTATGATGTGATGTGAAATTGATAATGTAATCGAATGCAATTGTAAAATGATAATGTGAATGCACCTAAATGCAACATTAACAGGATAATGATGTGTAACATAATGCAAGATTAATATGATAATGATGTGCAACCTAATGAAAGATTGAGATTATAATGATAACGAACTGATACTAATGCATTTTCGTTCCTAGATGTTGCCATCTATTGTGATCAAAGTGCCAGTGCTTCCTTTGTTTTCATCATCAAGCCTTGATTTGTTGAAAGTTGATACAAGCGTCATGGTATAATTGAACCATAATAACCTGAGTATAACTTACATGGATTTTGGTATTGCAAGATGACACAAGTGTCGAGGTATAATTGAACTAAGATGACCTGGGTGTTGCTTGTGTAAAATAGACAAGAGTTAACCTTTGTGCTATACAAATCTGAAATATCTTTAGTGATATGTTACCTGATCACGTCGTAAGACAAATTTGCATGGTAGAAGATTTCACTCCCAAACAGTAGACAAAGAAAACATCACATTCCTTCCTTGCTTCTCTAGTCGTAAGACATCCTTGAGTCACTTAGGAGGTATGATAAGCAAAAAGATCAACAACCATATGTAAGCTCGCATGCTATCTGAAAAGTATTCTTGTCAAAATAAAACATCTTGCAAATAGACCGTTTTGTTTATCACAACTCAATTTAATCCTTGTTGTTTAGCCTCTTTCTTTGTTGTGATCACTTTTGGTTGTCTCAATATTTGATGTTTTACTACGTGTTTTGTTTGATGCCTAAGAAAACCCACAAGGTGAAATGCCCCCAACTAGGTTAGGGCTTTGCCCCTCGTTGTCAAAACTACTTAGATATAGATATTTTTATTGATCACCAAGCCATGGTGGGATATGAGTCAGATAATTGTTCAGATAATCAAGGAAAGTGACTACGCTAAATATGTCCGGGATAATGTTGTGTGTGCAAGTGTTCTACGATGGTTATTGGTTTAGATCAAATGGATAAAATATATGATGCGAGTATTGATAAATAGAGAATTTGTTCTCTCACAAATGGTGCCTATTGCCAGGTTTTCAGCACTTGTTTTTATTGCACTTTTTGATTGTTTTCGATTTATTTTATTTTATTTTTTTTGTATTTTTCTGATTTTTTTTTTTTTTTGTCACAAGGTGCCTGTTTGCCAGGTTTTCACCCTAGTGATAATTTTTGATACTTTTTTTAATTATTTTTGATTGTTTTTGAAAGATGAAACATGTACTACCATCAATTTGATAAAGATAAAGCTAACTAGGACAAAATCCAGTAGTCATATTGATCTATGTCATTGTTTTGATTTGTTCGATGACTAATAAGAATGTCTGGTTTCAAAGAGTGAGTACCTCGTATAAGACCGATCTGTCTGGTTTCAAGTGTTCCTATCCCTGTATAAGACATGTTGATGTTGATGTTGATGTTGATAGATATATTGATTAACATGACTCAATGATTGATAGGAATGTCTGGTTTCAAAGAGTGAGTACCCCGTATAAGACCGATCTGTCTGGTTTCAAGTGTACCTATCCTTGTATAAGACATGTTGATGTTGATAGATTTTGAGTGATGAATTGATTAACAAGACATGTGATCAACTTGATTGCAGACTTTGAGAGTTCTCTTGTTGTTGATTTGATTTGATGGATGGGCCATGTTGTTATGCTTTGATTTTGTCAAATTTTTTTTTTTTTAATAGATTTTGGACATTTTGTGATTTTTGAAGCTTTTTGGATTAGACGAAAGATGTATTTTCTTTTCCCAATGTCTAACAAGGAAAGGAATGTATGAATGAATTTTTGAGGTGAAGATGAATGGGTGAAATATGGAGGTAGCTTATTATGGAACATGAAGGGACACGTCAAGATCTTTTTTGAAATCATGTTTTTATCCTTAGTTTTGATCAAGATCAAGGATGGAAAATGGGATATGGATAGGAGAAATAAGATCACAGATAGTGAGGGATGATGGAAGCAATGAATAGGTAGGATAAGGTGAAGCAAGATCGTAGATAGCACTTGATGAATTTAGATAGGGTAATGGATATTGGAGGAAGGATAATGGGAGATGTGGTATGAAGAATAGAGTGGATGAAACTTTGACCCCAAGTATAGAGGTCTCCATTTGCAAAGAGGTGATATGTAATATTGTCACAACATCGAGCATCACTCGAATAAGTGTTCCTGAACTTTTCAAAGATAGAGACCCAACCCACACTTAGAACCTCCAGAAAATTCAACCGAACATATCTAGTGATTAGGAAGCAAACTCAAAAGGGAAGAAGAACCCCAAACTAGATCAAGGTACTTAGTCATTGATTACCCATGTGTGTGTAACTGGGTTCATTCCAACTCATATGATCATTATAATCTTCAGAATCCAATGTGGCTAGCTACATGAGTTACCCTAACTTCAAAAGCATCCTAGATAGAGCCTCACAGCCAACGAGCGTCCATAGCCCCGATGAGGTCATCGTTGTAATCTCACAAATATGGCTCTATTGCTAGCCAGACATCCATAGCCCCGATGGAGTTATTTTTATGTTTCCATAGCCAAGCATTTTGATATTGCATTTCATTGCATTCTTTTTTTTTTCTTGATATTTCTTTTCTTGATCATAGTTTTGATCTTTTGATATTGTCTTTTTGCTCTTTATTTTTCTTGCATTGGCTTGTAAGTGATAAAACTTACATGGGTCTGATAATTACAGTGGCACTAAAGCAAGATTTTAGATTTTTCACTAGCCATGTCTCTGACTAAGAGATCACAATGATTTAGAGAAATTGATTAAGTGTATGAGATACAATAATCATAAGATGTCGGTACCAAGATATGATAAGTGGTTCTTTTCTGGATTGAGCATGTATCCCAGCAAAAAGAAAATGTTAAAGAGGATCAACCTCAGATTCTGAAGCATTTCATGAATAGATATATAGGAAAATGATTGAACATGATATTCGAGCAAGGGAAAGCATGTGACAAAATGACACAAATGCCTATTTCACATATGATGAGTTTATGCAAAGGATTGAATGAAAGGGATGGAAGGATAGAAAAGAGCTGTTGGATAATAGATAGAATATTTGAAGATTTGTGCGAGGATAGATGGAAATGTATTCAAGATGAGTGTTGGTACACAACTCAAAAAGTGATGGATAAAAATTAAATTTTGGGATATAAGGACCCAAAATAGATAAAGGAAATGATGGATGAACAGTTTTGGAAATATGTTTAGATAGATGGTTGAAAGAAGTTTAAATATGGTACCTTTGTTGATCTTTCTTATGGATTATTTGAGGTGATGGATTGGTGGATGGAGGGAGGTAAGGCCCCAAGATGTATGGAAGGAATGGAGAGTTTGACTTTGAAATGAAAGGACCTAAAATGGATTTGGAGGATGAACAGTTTGACTTTGGAATGAAAGGACTTAAAATGGATTTGGATAATGAAAGGATTCCTTAATCTTTATCTTGACTTGGAGTAGGATCATTTGAGTTTGTGCTTTTCTCTTGATTTTGAATTAGATTAGTGAAGGAGATGGAAGGGATATCATGCTCTTTCTTAGGAGGTGGATGTTGAATGGGACTCTGCTCTTGAGATAAAAGGGGATCATCATGGATGGAATACCAAAATCTTAGGGGATCATCATAAGATTCTTGATAGGTGGGATCTTGATCATATATGGGATTAGATTTGAGAGCCATGATATCTTGATCTTGATTTAGGCTAGGACTCATTTCCTTTGAATAAGCTCTATCTTTTTCAAGTGACAAGGGATGGTCACATGAGTGATCAAAGTTTTAGTTTGGATAGGTTGATGTAGAGAAATTTACTCCTTTTGGTAAGGGACCTAGGACTAGGGTGTCTCTTCTTCAACTTAGTCTTTTGATGAAAACTTCTTCTTCTCAAAATATGGGGAGTGGTCATACAAAATGATCAATTTTAATGTTGGTGGTTGAAAGGAATACTTTGTTTCGAATACTCAAGTTTACTTGTCAAGTAGAGGTTTAGTTTGATTCGCCCCCATGACAAAGTGTGTCAAATGATATGAGTCAAGTTTCACGAAGTAGAAACTTAATTTGACAACTTGAGAACCTAACTTGGTATTTTTTGATAAAATCTGTTGGATGGTGGAACCTTTGATCACTCTTTTTGATACTTCTTAATCTTGTTGGATAAAATCTTACCTTAAGATAGTTGAAGATTTGATACCCCTTTCCAAATATGCTTAGTTGGATTTGGAAATTATTTTCTCTCTAAGGTTGCTCGTTGCTCTTTGTTTTGAATTGATTGTTGTATTGGTTGATTTTCAAGATATTTCAATGTTCATGACAAGAAGACATAGCACACATGAAAATAATGATCATCCCTATGCTAAACATTGAGTGCATGGTTTTGTGAGGATATTTTCAAATCCCCAATATTTTCACTGGATTGATTTACAATAAAGGACACATTAGATAAACACCTTATTCAAAAGTCATCAACAATATCATAGCCCACTAGTCTCGATACTCCATCAGCTCAAACAACCTTTTCACCCCCTAGAGGGCACCTGTTTTTTTCCTTTTGCCATAAATTAACCCAAAGTGAATTGATTCATAATTGGGCAGATATCTTGGGAGATATGTGGTGAGTAATCTTGGGGGCAGATTCTTCCCCACCCTTGTACTATAATATTGTCAATGTATGGCAACTGAATCGATTCAAAGCTTCCAATGCTAAGGTTAAGTAAGGATTTTGTTCGGCGCAACAAATGATAAACTCAATTAAGAGGCTTCCCAACCTTTAGAACAAAGGTTTTTTGCATCACAACAATACAAGGGAAAGGCTATCAAATACACACTTCCATTGGAGGGGATTTTCATCAGCCTCCACATTTGATTATAGTGGGTTGGTAAACTTGGCGATAAAGTCATTACCCACTTGGGTCATACCCTTCTCACTAGCCCCCTCAAGGCTTCGAGAAGGCAGACCCTCTAAAGGTTTTAAATACTTGAAAGTAAATAAAGCATGAAAAGAGTGGGTTTGACTTTTTGGTCACCCAATTAAGGGGAGAGCATATACCTACCACCTAAGACAAATCATACAATGTTCTTTTTAGTCCTTTCAAAGCAATTGTTTACTAAGTCTTAATTGAAGATGTTGCTCCAATCAAACATGGTGTTTAATTTTAATCCCTCAAAGCAATTTGTTTTGAACTTTGAAAAATCAAATCTTGGTCAACAAAAGTAAATCGCATGGCTGACAAAAAGTAAATCGCTGTGCAAAAACCAAAGGTGGCTTGTTATTTTTACTTGCAACAAAAAGGTTGATTGTTCTTTTTTGCCTTTTGCAAGAAATGAAAATTTGTTGGTTCTTTTTAAAGCCCAAAAAGAAGTGTGATCCTAATCTTGCAAAAAATTAAAATGTGAGATTTGTTGTTCTTTTTATCCTTGCAAGAAAGAAAGATTTGATTCTTTTTAAGCACCAATTAAGAATGAAGTCTCTTTTAGTTGCACCAAATGAAAATGTAGTTCTTTTTACCTTTTGCAAAAAGAGAAAAATGAGTTCTTTTTACTAACTTAGAAAGAAAGTAAGAAAGAAAGAACTAATCTAATTCCTTTTTGAACCTACAAAAAACTAGTTAGTAATCATCAAAGATCAATGGTGGGCTAGACAAGCCTAACTTTCTAACCGGTTACAATAAAAAAAAATTGCTCTTTGTTTTGTATGTGCTAAAACAAATATTGTATGCACTAAAAGAGGTGCTAGATGCGCTAAAAGAAGTGTCAAATGCGATCAAAGAAGTGACATAAAAATAATAATTTTTTTTTGCTCTCTATTTTGTATGCGCTAAAACAGAGATTGTATGCGCTAGAAGAAGCGTTGTATGCGCTAAAATAAGTGCCAGATGCGCTAAATGAAGAGTCAGATGCACCACATAATTATTTATATGCACCAAAAGAGGTCACAGATGCGTTAAAGAACATAATATATGTGCTATAGAAAAGAACAGGTGCACTAGATGAAAGTGCATATGCACTAAACCGAGGTAATGCGTGTTCAAAAATTCCTGTAGATCATCCTGTGGAAAAAAAAGTTAGAAATATCTAAAAAATGGGGTTGAGCCCCACAGTGGGCACCAAAAATATATGTTGGAAATGTGGGATCAACCTGGAATAGAGAATAACACTTCAAACATACACATGAAACATTGCATTAGAGTTAGAAATCAAAACAAAACAAAGAAAGTTTATGAATCAAAACTCTTTAAAATCGTTCCATGCTCCTCTATCTCTAAAGATCTCTAAGATTGAAGGTGGCCCTCACTTGGAAGAGCACTTGATCCTCAAGATGACAACCTAGAGAACAATATTTAAATGATTCTAGGATCAAAATGGATGCAACTATGATTCTAGTGAATGATCAAGATACAAAACTAGATAATAATATGGTGCAAGATATTGATATGAAGCTAAAACTAATATGAAAATGATACTAAAATGAAGCTAACATGATATGATAATAACATGATATATCTAAGATTGTAATGCAATAAAAAATGATCTAAAATGTTATTCTATCAAAGAGAGATAATGTGCTTAATGTTACGAGACTATAATGTAGATGCATAAAAACTTGATATGGAGAATGAGGAATGAGAGCTCTATTTATAGGGAAAACAGGGCAATGGATGGTTAAGATTGAAGAATATCAACAAGGGTTAGGATTGAAAGTTACTCAATCCATGTTTACAATTTTCACCAATGAAATGGTGACAATTGTCAACAAGAGGTGGCTTGAGAGAAGATGCAAGAGGCATTAAATGCTTCATAAGACATGAAGGTTACCTTAGGAGGTAAGGTTGAGGTTGAAGAATAATGATGAACAATAACTACTCAACAGATACTGAAAGGGGGGGGGTGAATCAGTATAGACAAAAGCTTCCTTAAACCACTTTGACTGTAAAGACTACACTAATTGGTAAACAGGATCATCGATCTAAATCAGGGCACTATCGGTAAAACACAGTGAGACTGTGAAACACATAAACCGGTAACACTTAGATCTTCACAAAACCTAATAACTCATTTCCACTTCACCCATATGCATAAGCAAGGAATACATCATTAGAAATATAATGACCACTAGATCAACATGCTTTAACACTTGACATAAAACACTAAGACATCACATGAAAAAGCATCACACATAACACACTGATTTTTCACATGGAAACCCAACTAGGAAAAACCACGGTGGGGATGCATACCCACAAGTTGTTCTTGAACTCTTCTGAAGTCTGCTCTGTTAGGAGCCTAGTCCGATTAAAGACTTTACAATAGGTTCTGCTAGGAACCGATCCTGCTAGGGATCACCCGGTTAAGGGATGGCTAAATACCCGGTTAAAGGCTAGAACCCTGTTAAAGGTTACCTCGCAAGAGGATTTGAAGAACTCAATGATTTTGAGTCACCCTGTTAAAGGATTTATGCAAAGCCCGTTAAAGGTACCCGGTTAAGGGATTTCCAACTGCTGAAATGGTTAGAAGTCAACAGGTAAAACACTGATATGATAACAACACTGAATGCCAAGGCAGATCCACTTTAGTTCCTTTACTTCTGCAATCATACTCTACAGATCTCTACTCACTGCACCAGTCTGGCAAGAATCAAGTATCTCTTCACTTGGATACACACACAAGCATTTGCCAACAACTTCACAATGT
Source organism: Cryptomeria japonica (assembly GCF_030272615.1). Lineage (NCBI taxonomy): Eukaryota > Viridiplantae > Streptophyta > Pinopsida > Cupressales > Cupressaceae > Cryptomeria > Cryptomeria japonica. Next base: position 206,326,562 of record NC_081413.1, on the reverse strand, counting down.
AAATCATCATTGACCTTATAGGAAACAGATAGGTCGGTAGCATAAACTCTAAACCCTAAACATTTGGGTTATCAATACAGTCAGTCCAATCCTGACTGTTAAATCACATTGCATAGTGTAAAACGATCTTGAACAAATCTCAAGATGTTCTCCATTGTTCGTTCTTTGCCGCTTCTGGAAGCTGATAACCCATCACACACTCTCCACTGTTTAATGAGACTTCACACATTCCTGAGGTAGATAGGATCAATCTTCTTCATGCAAGATCCTCAAGGAAATTCTTCACGTGCACAAGGATGACGTGGCAACATGATCTGATCTTCATTTCAATGCTAACCCATCATAGGATGTCGTCGGTCAAATCACAAAGACTTGAAATGCATCAACCAGAAACCCTGAAGCTGAGACTACCAACTGATAGTCATTCTAAATGAAACCCCGATACAAAACTTTCCATATACTGGTTCACATTCCAACATACCGCTTCACTTTTTCACATATATTAGTTCACATCACCATACTGGTTCTCTTGCCAGTTTGCTTACTTCAATATACCGGTTCATACTTTAGCATATTGACATCAATGACAACATACAATATCATCATGTCATCACACTCTGCACATATGCCAACAGAGGTTGGGTTAGGGTCATCCATTGGTTAAAGCTTTTACCCAAGGGGTAAACTCTTGTGCAAGGGTTAATAGGATAACCAAGGTTAAAGCCATGAGTGCTTGATAAGACCCTTGGGTTAGATGAGGGTTAAGTTAGCGAGAAATTATCTAACCATGAGGGGAAGGTTGAGTTAACCATTAATGGTTTGGAAGACTTTGGGGACAAATTTGTAAGAGTCCTTCCAAATTTTGGGGAACTCAACAAGTTAGCTTGTTGAAGAAATTTAGCCTTAAATGCATTTAGAAAACTTTCCTCCAAACTTGAAAAGTGACTTCCTCAAATTTAGAGAAAAGACACGATTAGGAGTTTAGACATGATTAGGATGGGATTAGGAGGTTTCTAGAAGGATGATTAGGAAACAAGTGGGAGATGCAAGAAAATGCAAGTGGGAGAAATAGGATTTTAATTAAAAAATGCTTGATTTCAACTAAAATAGATGCAACTTGCTTAAACACAAGTGGGGGGTTTTTTATAAATAAATTAGATTTATTTATATGCAACGGTCAATTTAATTAAATGTAAATTTAATTAAAAGGAAGAAAGGGGAATTAATTAAATAAAGTAATTTATTTAATTAAAGGCTAGAAAAGGTTTAGGTGAATTTAATTAAATATATTGAATAATTTATTTAATCAAATAGATGAAAATGAAGAAATTAATTAAATAAGATTTAATTAATAGGGGGGATGGGGTTTAAATAAATATTAAATATTTATTTAAGAAGGTGGTTAGATTTATACATCTACACTTTACCCCTATTTGAAGTGACGTGTGTGCACATGTCAATTCAAAGAAAATCGTTGGATATGCTGCCAAAATTTTATCGATATGATGTTGTGTCAAAATGTTTGATATGATTCTCTGGATATGAAAAGTTGATTTCGATATGAAGCGCTGATGTGATTTTGTCGATATGAAGCTGATATGAGACTGATATGGAGATTCAATATGATAATGTTGTTGTCAAAATTGTCGATATGATGCCCTAGATATGAAGAATTGATTCGATACGAAAAGTTGATATGAGATTGATGTCGATATGAGACTGATATGAAATTGATATCGAGATTCGATATGATGTCCCATATATGAAGAATTGATTCGATATGAAAAGTTGATATGAGACTGAAAGTTGATATGAAGTTGGTGTCGATATGAAACTGATATGAAATTGATGTCGAGATTCGATATGATGCCCCAAATATGAAGAATTGATTTGATATAAAAAGTTGATATGAAGCTAGTGTCGATATGAAACTGATATGAAATTGATATGGAGATTCGATATGAGAATGTGCCCTCGGGAGATCGTTTGTGCACTAAAGGCATTAATGATCTCTTAGAAGAAGAAGAAAGCTAATTGAAAGATAGAAGAGTGGATAGTTGATGACATGCATGGGTGTTACAAGTTTGATTAGATTGATTAGATTGATAAGATTGAGATTAAGTATGGTTTCAGGAATAACACCTAATTGAAAGCTTTTTGGAAAAAAACAAAGTGGAAGATAGAAATAGAGATTCAAAAAGATAATGATTTAATTAATTAACTAATTGAATTACTTAATTTAGGATGTGCTTGCACTTTGACTTTGATTTTCAATTTAATCTTTGCATGAAATTTAATTCAAATATTGAATTTATTTTAAATTCATTTTGTTATTTGAATATATTTGGAACTTGACTTTGATTTTCAATTTGATTTTTGAAATCATGCACACGTATTTGAATTTGGAAGAAATTGGAAGGATATGAATTTGAATTTGGAGAATTAATGAAATTAAATAAAATTAGAAGAATTAATGAAATTAGAATTTGAATTAGAAGAATTAATGATATTAAATTAAATTAGAATTTGGGGATTTGGAATTGGAATTTGAAGAATAAATTAGTTAATTAAATAATTTAAAGAAACTATTTAATTATTTAGAAATTAAAATTAATTAAATAATAAATATTATTTAAATTAAAGGATTAAAATCATAGTTAATTAAATAATAAATATTTAATTAATATTTAGAAGAGGGTTAAATGATTCAATGATGAGAAGATAGAAATTTTAAACGAATTTATTTAAATAATAAAGATTATTTAAATTGAGGGGTTAAAATCACAATTAATTAAATAATACATATTTAATTACCATTAGAAAATGGTTTAAATGATTAAACGATGATAGAATTGAAATAGAATAATTAGTAAGATGATGAGGAAATATGAATTTAGAAGAATAAGATTAATTAATTTAATATATAGTTAAAAAATTATTTAATCAGTTAGATGAATAATTAGTACATGATCAATGAGACATTTTTAGGTGTCTACATTTGCCCCTCTTTGAGACAATGTCGAAATGAATTTGTTTCAAAGAAAACAAAAAATTTCCTGCCCCAGTGACACTTAGGGTGGAATGTCCCCTTGAGAGATTATTTATGCATTAAAGGTATGAATGATTTCTCGAAATAAGAATAAAGTGAGATAGAAGTATACTTAGTTGATTAGAGATAGAGATAGGTAATGTGAAGATGATATTGAGATAGAATATGAGAGAATGAACCTTAGAATGAAATAGAATGAAAGATGAGAATTGGAAGGAATTGAGGATGATTGATATGAGATGATGGATTGAAAATGAAGATGATGGTTTTCATGAACTTTTGTGCCTTTATTCATAGCGCAATATATATTCATCACTAAGCCTTATTATGTAACAATGGAGCTTTGCACATCAGGGTATAAGGAACCAAGATGTAAAGATATCTCATTGAAGAAACAAACATGTTGCAGACAAGGAGTGAACCCTCCATTCTGGGAATAAAGTCAAGGGTAGGGGTATGTGCGATAGTCACAAGCATAACTATCTTTGACTTTTGCATATGATATTTGCTGAATGAATGTACCAACATAGATACCCACTGGAACTATTGCGCCAGAACTTCATTGGTCCACACCACAAACAACAAACAAACAAAAGGATCATGCCCATCCTGACTCCTCTAGTCACTTGTGGACATCCTTGAGTACCATAGGAACATGATCTGTCGCCAAATGATAAATGATAAAGACTAACTAGGACAAAATTCAGCAACCATACTGATCTGTGTCTTCGTTTTGATTTCTTTATGTGATAGTTGATAATGTTTGATCTCATAAATTTGTGGATCCCATTTAAGATTGACCTGTCTGATTTCGAGTATATCCTCTTCTATTTAAGACAAGATAATGATCATTTGATATGGACAATGATACGATTGATAAGACAATTTGATCAGTTGATTGCAGATGTTTGGCTGGATAGTTGTATCATTTCTTAACGTCGTGTAAAGTGTTTGCTGGATATCTGCTAGGGTGTTTGATTCTTGCGACATTTTATTGCAAGTTTTCTGATTGATTTTTGATTGTTTTTGGATTTTGTAGATTGATATTTGAATGTTTTTGGTTGATTTTTTCAGGACTTTATACGAATGTTTTTGAATTTTTATGTTTTCCCAATGTTTTTGAATTTTTTCAGGACCTTATATGATTTTAAGGATTTTTTCAAGACTTTATATGATTTTTAGGATTTTATTTTAATGTTTTTGGTTGATTTTTTTAGGACTTTATTTGAATGTTTTTGGTTGATTTTTTCAAGACTTTATCTGAATGTTTTTGAATTTTTGTGTTTTCCCAATGTTTTTGAATTTTTTTAAGACCTTATATGATTTTTAGGATTTTTTCAGGACTTTATATGATTTTTAGGATTTTGAGATTTTTAGCTATGCCTCGAGTATACAGATCTATTGACATGATGATCTGGAGAATGCATGTGGAGATAATGAATTTTTGACATGACCTATGTTAATGCAATATGCATGATGAAGATGCATTTCCTATTCGAACAAGGATGGTTGTATTTGTTTAGCATTTGGTAATACACCAATTGAATTTAAGGTACAAAACATTTCATAGATAAGCGGTCAATTGATCCTTAAGGTCCCTTGGAACATCCAAATTAACACATGTAGTGACTAGGATTTACAAATGGAGACGCGAAAAAATTCCCCATTAGTTCTTGAAACTATGTTCTTCTTTTGCCCATGTGTGTGCAAATGAGTTAATTCTCACTCTTGTGTTCACTAAAGATCCTTAGCATCCTATATGACTAGCTACGTGGATTATTCTAACTTCAAAAGCATCCCAAATAGAGCCTCGCTGCCAGTAAGCTTTTAGAGCTTCGACAAGGTTATAGACTGTAATTTCTCAAATATTGCTCCATTGGCAATAGACATCCATAGCCCCAATGGAGTTAATCACATGTTCCCATAGTCAATCTTTTTGTCGCACCTTGTATGTGTGATATTTCAGTTATATATTATTGCTCTTTTGCCTTGAGATGAACATTTGGCATAGCAGTTTTTTTTTCTTGCTTTGGCTTGTAAGTAATGAAACCTACTTGGGTGTGATAATTATAGCGGTGTTGAAGTAGAATTTTAGATTTTTCACTAGTCATGTGATCAACTAGGTGTTTAGAATTAATTAGATATTTTGTTAATGTGTTTGAGATATAAAAATTGATAGATTTTGGTTTAACAAGTTTCAAATAGTGAAATCACTACCCAACCATAAGTAAAGCATCGTCACAGGGTGATGTTGAAAATGAATGACCTTCCAAGACTCCATGTCTGAATATCTAAGAAAGGAGACGACCCTTGTTTCTCTTGAATGCAAACATATGATAAACTTGGACAATTGCCTTGTTTTATTGATGTTGATATATGCCAATGCAAAACTTTTGTGAATGCGATGCATTTGAAAAAGAAACTATATATGATGTAGTGCTTTGAATAAAATGAGATGCAATGCAAAAGAAAAACCTTAACTAACCCAACCCTTAGATATAGTATCGTTTAAGGTGCATGTTGTTCATAGGGTTAGGGAGTTTTGTGTAGGTAGTTCATTGGTCTTTGTTTGAAGAGTTGGATAAAGATGTATTTTACAATAGGATATAAGGACTCAGCTAAGTGTACATGTTCAGTATCTCCAATGATGATTTTCTTAGTTTTTGGATTTTGTGGATCATTAGAGGGAAATCCAGCTGCAGAACCCATGAATTCAGCTATAGCCTTATCATTTTAAAAGCAATCCAACTGTGGTAGATTCTCTTGCCCCCAATCTTTCAAGTGTGGCTGTATGAGGCAAATAGATTCTGGTTCCAAAGTTGTGACCATATTGGTATGTGAAAGTGGCACACATACAATCATTGATAAATTGTTCTCTGTAGTATGATCAGGATTTGTGATTTCATTGATAAGGAGTTCATGAAAAACTTGTGTACAGGGATTAAGATCATGAGGGGGACTAGGAGAAATGGTAAGTTAATTTGAGAGAGAATCTTGTGAGAAACATGGAGGATTATGGCATGGAGATGAAGGGATCTTGATCAAGATTTGGAGAAATAATGGTATCATTCTTAGGACATGAAGGTGAAGGAATACTTTGACCTTGACTTGGAAAGCGATTATTAGGAAGGATGGAAGGGATGTTCTGATCTTTCTTAGGAGGTGGATGCTGGATGGGACTTGAAAGATCATCTTGCTCTTGAGAGAAAGGGGTATCATTACGAATGGAATAGAAAAGAGCAAGGGGATCATCATAAGATTCTTGGTCGGTGGCCTCTTGATAAAAAATTGGGTAGGATGGAAGTGTTTGTTCTTGATCTTTATTTATTTCAAGACTCGTTTCTTCTGACTTTGGATTATCCTCTTAACACGGGGAAGGAGTTTGGATATGCATGGAAGATTATTGGAAGGTTTCAACACTTTGGCTTGATGAGAAAGGATTTTGAATGAGACTCTCTATAATAGGAGTATATGATGTCATTGGATCTTGAATTTCTGAAGCATGGAAAGGACTAGCATCATGACTTGGATTAGATTGGAAACTTATTATCAATAGTCCTTGGGAGGTTGTGTTATTGGATAGAGATGTCACAGATTGCTCTTGTGTGACTTCATGGTATGAGGAAATGGTGGAAGACATGGAGGCTACTCGAGGTGCAAAGTCTTGATGGGAAGAGTCATTGCTAGACATGGTCAGATGACCTTGTTGCATGATAGGTGACACATTGACTATGTTTGATTGATATCCAAAGGGTGACATGTTTGTAAATATGCTTGCATTCATTTGGGACACCCTTGATGGTGTATTTGAAGACATAGGAGGATATTCACAGACATGTGATGTGACTGAAGGCAAAATTGACTGTGTGATTGTGTGTGACCTTGGTAGTGGTTGACTTGTTTGCACAATTTGTGGCGTTGAGAGTTGTATTGTTTGTTGTATTGGTTGTTGGAATTTCATTGTTGGGTTTGCATTGTTGGATGATGAAATGGTGGATATATATGATTGATTTGGACTTTGGTTGAATAGGATTTGATTTTGGTTGAAATGGGTTTGAATGTTGGGTTGATGTGATTGGTATGATTGATATGTTGGGTTAAAACAAAAGGAAGGTTGACATGACTCTGATGTTGGTTGAACTGAAGTAGAAGCGATTTTATTGAAGAATGAAGGTTGACCTGTTTGAATGGTCTCACAAGAAAAAGAAGATTGGCGTGATAATGATTCCCTCGTGGTTATCAATTCCCTCATCATTTTTTCTAACCAATCCCTATGGTTATCAGGACTAGTCATGTCTCTTATTTGTTGTTGCAAATTCTTAATTTGTTGAGCTAAAATCTCTATGGATGGTGATAGAATAGGAATGAAAGGGATGAATTCTTCACCTTCCCTATGAAATGAATAATGCCATTCCATGATGTTTGCTTGATCGGTTTGGACCTAAGATTGCAATAGATAAGATGTTTTCTCCATTTCTTTGAATGTGACAATATTTGATTTGTGGAACTTGACAAACTTGTTTGAGTTGAGGTTGAGTTTGATTGATCCTTTGATTGTGTTTTGGACATTTGGGGTATGACTTTATAGAATGATTATTCAAATGACGACAGACTAAGACAAACACATATGAGGTCTAGACAAGGACTAAAAATGAAGATTATAACAACACTAAAATAAACTAGGAGGTTAATGGGACACAAATAAGGACTTACATGAAGATTCTAAATATGTAAATTATAATGAGGATGGTAATGAGGACTATGCAAGGACTTATGTAAATTCTAAGAACGTAAATGATAAATATAATGAGTACGATAATGAGGACTATGCAAGGACTTATGCCAATTCTAAGGACGTAAATGAGGACTATGATGAGGACGATAATGAGGACTATGCAAGGACTAAGGACTCTAAGAACTCCTATGGTCACAAGTATTCAAAATTTTGGACTTTGTTGGATTGTCTGATGTTTTAAGGTAGATTCTATTTCAAATAACTTTGTTTGTAGGACAAGTTTGTTTTTCAATTCTGAGAACACTGTTTGAAGATAAGTATAGTTGGATGAATTATGTTCTGACAAACTCTAAGAATTCAAAGCTAGGCAAGGTAGGGACTAAAATAGCTCAAACACCGACTCAATACTGGTCTAACATAGTGATACACACAAAAACACAAAAGACAATCTTAGGCTGGATATTGGAAACCATTCAAAGAGGCCCTTACAAAATACTGAAACAAGATGAACAACTAGAGAGTTTGGCAGCACTCGCTCCACTCCATGGCACACACTTCTCGGGCATGTCAGTCTCTCTTACCTCGAAGATCCAAAGATCTTATCACTGAGGGATTTCTATCTCATAATGCAAGATACATGAAGGGTATCTATGGGGCACGATCCGCACTCCCGGAACCAATGAATGTGGGATTTGGGCTGCTAAGTTGGTTCTTATTGTAAGTTTCGAGGGATCTTGATCCAACGATGGATTCTTAGAGCAAGCCACTTAAGGCTTTAGTTAATCTTATCGATGCAGGGAAGGCCCCCACATATGTCAAATTCACTCAACACTTTAGCCACCTGACCAATATGTTTATATAGAGGCTTGAAAAACCCGCTCGAGAGTACGCTTAGAGAGATGATATCCCCAACGCATCCCAATTTGAAGTACCTTTGTGGGGTGATGAAATCCCCAATCAAAGATACCTCTCACTACTAAAAAAGAAAAAAAGTGGGTGTTGTTATCACCTTTCCCTCTCTCCCAAGACCCCGAAGGCAGGTGGAAAGGTACTTAATGCAACAATAGGTCCACATCAGACACAATAAAAAGTTATTTTTCTCTTAAATATCGCAATGTATGATTTTTTATATTGATAAGCTTGATTCATGTTCATTTTAATATCCCAAACTGAGGTGTGAAATATGCATATGCATGTCAATTTTAAGCACCAAGCTGAAGTGTGAATGCATGCATGCCAATTTTAACCAAATTTGTTTTAATCACCAAGCTGAAGTGTGAAAGAATGCATGTCAATTTTAACCAGATTTGTTTTAAGAACCAAGGTGAAGTGTGAAAGCATGCATGCCAATTTTAAACCCAAAATCCAAAAGTGATTTAACCCTAAAGGATTTTGCAATCAAATTGTTAATGGTTTCCAAAATAATCTGGGATGATCAAGCCTTCTCTGTAATGTCGCCACACGCTAAATGAATGCATGATCCTATTTGAGCGATTGCATGATAATGTCTTAGCAATAGCGTGATGATGACTGAGCAAATGTGTGAGACTGATAGGGTGAATGCATGATAGATAAACAGAGAATTAAAAAACCTTATCAAAAACATAAACTTCACCAACAACTTCTTGTTCTTCTAGGTCTTGTATTCTCTTTTCTGCTTTTAGGATTTGTCGGTAATGTCTAGCTTGCCTTCTTTGTTCAGTTGTTCTTCAAGCACCTAAAATCTTAAACCTTACTTTGCCTACCATGAGATATGACATATATAAAACATCATGCAAACATAAAATATTCAGATTTGCATAATTGAATGGAGAAATAGACAGAGCAAAGAATAAGAAATCAGGATAACACAAGCAACAAAATGCAAAACTAGAAACTATGAATGCATGATGATGTTTGGATGAATGCATAATGATGTCTATGTGAATGCGTAATGATGTCTGTGTGAATGCGTAATGATGTTTGTGTGAATGTGTAATAGTTAAGTCTTCTTATGACATCCGTACAAAAACCTGCAAAAAGTTTAAAAATCCGTACGATCTGCACAAATCCACAAAAAACACAAAGGGTTAATTAGCTGTTGATTCACGTTGGGTTCACCAAAATGTATATGCTTAAATTCATCATTGCTTAAATAAAAATAAAGGATAATCACGAATCCCTATCTATTTAAAGAATTCTAACAAATATCAATAAAATAATGCAAACAAGACAATAGGGTTTATAAAATTCAATCAAAACTCCCTATTCCATGACCGCATATAGCTTCCATTGTTCCTCTCTTGTTTGTGGTATGATGACTCTCAGATATCATGTTGACAACCTGCAAATGACACAAAGATTCAAAGTTCGTGATTGTTGAAAATGGAGATTGAATGCTCAATTTATAGATTAATGGAGAGGATTGATTGTGAGGTGGAACAGATTGATCAAGAGGTGGAACTCAGGTGAGCTCACATGTTGATTGATAGTTGAACTACCGTTTTGGAGGTGGAACTCAATAGATTGAATAGATTAATGAGTTAACTGATTGAGAAAAAAGTTGATTGAAAGATAGAAAAAGAATGATTGGAGGATAATTGAATGATGACAAAGAAAGCTTTATTTAAAAAAAGTTAATTGGAAGATAGAAATAGAATGATTGGAGAGAATTAAATAAATGTTGCAATTAATCAATTAAATAAAATGATCAATTAAAATAGATGGAATAGTTAACTGATTGAAAGCTTTTTTGGAAAAAAGAAAACTGAAAGATAGAAATAGAGATTGAAAAGATAATGATTTAATTAATTAATTTAGCATGCGCTTGCACTTTGACTTTGATTTTCAATTTAATCTTCGCATGAGATTTAATCCAAATATTGAATTTATTTTAAATTCAATTTGTTATTTGAATATATTTAGAACTTGACTTTGATTTTTAATTTTATTTTTGAAATCATGCATTTGAATGTATTTGAATGTATTTGAATTTGGAAGAAATTGGAATAATATGAATTTGAATTTGGAGAATCAATGAAATTAAATAAATTAGAAGAATTAATGAAATTAAATGAAATTAGAATTTGGGGATTTGGAATTTGAATTTGAATTAGAAGAATTAATGAAATTAAATGAAATTAGAATTTGGGGATTTGGAATTGGAATTTGAATAATAAATTAGTTAATTAAATAATTTAAAGAAACTATTTAATTATTTAGAAATTGAATTTAATTAAATAATAGATATTATTTAATAAAGGATTAAAATCTCAATAATTAAATAATAAATATTTAATTAATATTTAGAAGAGGGTTAAATGATTAAATGATGAGAAGATAGAAATTGAAAATGAATTTATTTAAATAATAAAGATTATTTAAATTGAGGGATTAAAATCACAATTAATTAAATAATAAATATTTAATTAACATTAGAAAATGGTTTAAATGATTAAACAATGATAGAATTCAAATAGAATAATTAGTAAGATGGTGAGGAAATATGAATTTAGAAGAATAAGAATAATTAACTTATTTAAATGAATTTATTTAAATAATAAAGATTATTTAAATTAAGGGATTAAAAGCACAATTAATTAAATAATAAATATTTAATTAACATTATAAAATGGTTTAAATGATTAAACAATGATAGAATTGAAATAGAATAATTAGTAAGATCATGAGGAAATATGAATTTAGAAGAATAAGATTAATTAACTTAATTAAATAATCAAAGAATTATTTCATCAATTAGAGGAATAATCAATACATGATCAATGAGACATTTTTAGGTGTCTACAAATATATTTCATATTAACATTGTGGAAGAAGCATATCAATATACATTAGAGGTTGAGGAAAATTTCATGAGGAAATAAATAAACAACTCCAAAAGTTGTGGAATATTTGCAGTAGAGAAGGGGCAAGCAAGCAACAAAAAAGGAAACCAGATTGAAGAAGAAACCAAGCCCAAATGGAGTAAAGAGGCGAGCCAAAGCACAAAGGAAACAAAGATTTCAACAAGAGGACATGGTAGCAATAATAGAGGGTTCCTTGGTAAATGTTACCAAAGCAGAGAAGTTTATCATCATGCTTATGAGTGTCCTCAAATACAAGAAGGTAGCAAGAAAAGTGCAACTAGAAATCACTTGGAACAAGAGGATGAGGAGAGTGACACCTCCTTGAAAGGTGATAATCGCAAAGAAGGTGAATCTCTCTTGATGAGGAGACTATTGGTGAATTCCAAGGTAGCTAAGGAGGAACCATCCCAAAGGAGTCTCTTTTAAACTATATGCAAGGCAGGCGGTAAGTGTTGCTTAGTTATAGAAGATAGTAGTAGAAGGATAACCTAGTTTTATAGGAGATGATAGAAAATTTGGGTTTGAAAAGGTGTAAGCACCCTACTCTATACAAATTTTTTTGGTTACAAAAGGAACACATTATGATTGTGAGTGAGAAGTGTTTGATTAGTGTTCATATTGGCTCTTATAAAGATGAAGTGATGTATGATGTAATACCTATGAGTTATTTTCATGTGTTATTGGGAAGGCCATGGAAATTCAATAGAAAGGTCATTTGTGATGGTTGTAAGAATGTGTACACTATTTTAGAAAGATGGTCAAAAGTATGTGTTGAATCCTGTAAGGGAGAAGGAGAAGTGATAAAAATATTCAAGCTCCATTATTTTTTGTACTGATGAAAAGCAATGTATAGGAAAAGAGGAAGAGAATAAACATAGTGATTTGAAAACATTTAGAGAGTACATTTCAAGAGGAAAAGCTAGATTGTATTCAAATATATTATAGTAGCATGACAATGGAAAAGAGAATAGCATCCCAAAAGAATGTGGTGGTTAGGGAGGTGGCTTGTGTGATGAAGTTGAGGAAGAATAAAAGAGCGGGAGAGGAAAGTCTCCCATGGGAAAGGAGAAAATTTGGATAAAAAATAAACATGGGATTATTGTCCCATGCATCTCCCAATGTTTCAAAGTTTTTCAACTCACGGAACATTTCCCTTACCTGGCATGTCAAGTGCAGGAGCATATAGGTGGATTAGTAATCAAGACCAACCAAAAGAATATTTTTTAGTTTTTCTCTTAAATTTTGGTTTGTTTGGTTTTAGTTTTCACATTACTCTTTCAACTTTTCTAATTTCATATTTGACTCACTCTATGTCATTTATGCCTAAACCTCTTAAATATGTTTTCCCTATTTTCTCTTAATTTTGATAGATATGCAAATTGCAATTACCTTTATGAATATGTATGAAAAATAAAAAATTATAGACATGGACCATGAACCATTTGAAAATTCTCTAGCAAAATGTGCTCCCATGGACTGCATTGACTTGAGGATATGTAGAAAATGAAGACACTAGAAAATTATAAACAAGTGTAATGAAAAGTACTATAAAGACATCAATGTGGTAAGGAATTGCAAGGCCACAAATAGATAAAATTAAAACTAAAATGAAACCCATTGATTGTTCATTATTTGTCAAATTTAAATGGAAACCTTGGAAAAGAAAACTAAAAAAATCTTCATTGAATGGAAAAAATAAACTAGAAGCCAATGAGTTATGTAAGAAGAATGTGAACCAAATAAAGGGTAGATTGTAAAAACTATGATAGAAGGAAGAGGTGGCTAAGATAAAGGTAAGGTTGTGTGGTAACAGAGGAGGGGTTATGATTGCAATATAGAGAGGAGAAGGCACCCCTGTATAAGCAAATACCAAGGAGAAAGTACATGCAAAAGAGGAATATAGGGGGTAGAGTCATAGAGAGTAAGGTGTGAAAGAAAAGGCCAAAGTTGACAAGGAGAGTAGATAACGAAGGGTTGGACCAATGTAGAAAATAATTACATATAGTTTTGTGCATAAAGAGAGGGGGCACAAGAAAGAGAGGGATCTTTCAATTGCATATAAAGGAAACACCAAAGTGGGGTTAAGTGTGTAAGGAGAGAAGGAAAGGTTGCTTACATATAAACCATAATAAAACCATGGTGAATGAGTAGATATATAGCCAAAGTAAAATTAAAGGAAAAAATGCATAGAAAGACAACAAAGCATGTGAACCGTATAGAGTTTAGTCACCAGACTTCAAAGAAATTGAATTAAAAAGAGAAAAAATTGATCATACAATTGTAAATTTCAAGGAAAGGATAATGAAATTTGAAAGTTTCTTTATCTTGTTAGCTTTATGTTGAATACAAATTTAATTGAATTGAGAATCAAAAAGTTATTTATGCAAATTCCTTAAGTCGAGAAAGATCCAGGGTATTGTCTTGCATCAAATTCTAAACATACAACGGTGTAATAAAATGATTAATTATTTAATACTATAATTAAAAACTATATAATTGAGTACAAATTAATAAGAGAATAAATAAATATTTAATAAGGTACAATAGTTTTGCAGTTCTATTTATTGATTATAGTAGTCAGTAATAGATATTTTACTATTGTTGATCCTTGACAATTAGATTGAGTCTTCCAATATGAAACAACTATCATTTTGATATATTAATAATTGAAGATCACTTGGATGGCATTTACAAAAGTAGAGATGAAAAATATCAAAAATATAATTTTTCAATATTTTCTATGTTCTAGTAAATTGCATTTTTTGAGGTCTTCATATAAGAATTTGGGGCCAAAACTATCATCAATCCTTAAAAATTGCTAGGAAAGGGTTAGGAACTAGAATTAAATCTCTTGGGGATCTTTCTAGTTGGGGATCTTTCTAGCATTGTACAAAGATTTATATTTAACCACCAATTAGAAATTTATGACACTTTCAAATTGTTATTTTATTCACTTTCAAATTGTTATTTTATTCACTTTGAATTTCAAAGGGATGTAACGACTCTTAAAATTTTCTTCAAATTGTATAAATTGGATTTCAAAGATAATAAAGCTTCTTTTTGGAGCTACATACATCTCTATTTTCTTTTTGGAGCTTCTTTTTGGAGCTACATAAATTTCTATTGGTTGTTGAGAAATTATAATATTGTAGTTTATACACTAGGTATTGTCCTTCGAATCCATAATTTAGATCACATGTGTACTATCACAAACCTATCTCTATTTTTTTCTTTACTACCTGATAGGGCTATGCCTAATTTTGGTCCTAAATGGCATAATTATCTTCTCCTAATTGATTTTTTTACTCTAATAACATGTGATCATGAAAATGGGCTCACATGAAAAAAATGTCTATGTTTATAATTTGTTGGTGCTCATTTTATGATTTTATGGTGCTTTAATGACCTTTCTAATAGGAAATAGAAATCTTATGACTTATTTAATGTCAATCAATCCCTTGTTGTCAATTGTACAAGTTTGAAAATGCAAAAGAAATAGAATCTGTAAAACACCTTGAAAACACAAAAGATATAAAATATGTAAAACACCTAGATGATATCAAGTAGATTATCTTGTCACGTTCCTATAAGGTATCAATATTTATCCACACTCATAGTTTCATAATAATTTAGGTTGAGGAATAGACTTATAAAATTATATTATTATGCTTTCACTTTCTACAAGTATATGTATTGTTAAGGATGACATTTTAAACGATCATATTATAACTAGTATCGCAATATCATAATTTAAATATAACCTTATTTAACTATAATACACATCTAACAAGCAATCTAATCATATCTATTTTGATTGTGGGTGGTACATTATTTTAATCAATATTAATATGAGTGTACAAGGTGATATAAAAAATTTGCAACCCATCAAATCATTTTGATGTCAATGTAATACTAGTAAGCATTGATTGTGTATTTTGTATTGGTAGGAATTTAAAAATTATAATTATATATAGACTTGACTGTTGTGTATCAAAATTGCATCATCAAGAAATTTAGCTAAACAAACTCATAAAATCACCTCTAATATCTAGTTACTATTTTAAGATAAGTATATTATTGTATATAGCTATAATCAATTATTATAATATTGAACAAATATTTTTTATCGATTATATTGATCAAATTTTAATAATAAATAATACCTTAATTAAATAATTCAAAAAAATTAATTATAACTTCATGTTAATTCTCTTACATTTAATAATTAATTATTAACTACCACTAATCCAAATAATCCACTAATGAGAAGAAAAAATTTAAGCCAAATAATATGTATTTGACCCTTGAATGGGTGAAGGAGTTTTCATGGTAAGATAGATAGTATTATTAAAATATAATAATATATACCATTTAAAGGTTGTTAAAAACCTAAAGAGTAGAAGCAATAGGAAAGTGAATAGTAGGGAAGAATAATTCCCTTAAGGATTCATGAGCATATAAATTCAATAGAGCAAAGTTCAATAAACATTGGTGTCAAAAGTTAAGCTAGCTACATGCATATTTTATTCTATAATGATTTAAATTTAAATTTTATGATTATTGTTGTGGAGGTTATAAATTCTTTTTTTATATAATAGTTGTTAATTTGAAAAATATTAATAAGAAATTGTAGTGGTGCTCACTATGTCAAGTGACATAAAATATTTGAAAATGTAACGTACAAATATTATTTTTTTTAATATATTTTGCATGTAGATGTATCAAAAACAACTATAAGTGTATTATTGGCCAAACCTAGAGGAAGTGAGTATCATCTTATTTATTCTCAATAAAATAACTAGTTTTGGTGAGAAATAAATATATTACTACTAAGAGGGAAGCACTTGTAATAGAATATGCACTACATAATTTAGATATTATCTTTTATACATACCATTTATATTCTACAAAGACCATGAAATAATAATTTTTTTGACAAATATATTAGTCATATAAAGGTTTGTATGTTTATTGTTAATGATCTTTCAATAATTTAATTTTAAAATCATGTCACACCAAGACAATCTAGTTAGAGGCCAAATTACTTATCTAGAATGAAATACAAAAAATACAAGTAGCACCCAATTTTTTAGAATAAATTTTGTGCCACATGAGCTAAAACAAATAACAAAGTTTATACTAATAGGGTATTGTAATAGAGGAATATCCATCATATAGTAGTAAAGAAGAAAATAATTTAGTTAAAAGTTTTTCAAGAATTTCCTTATACACTAAATAGAAAATAACTATACATAATAAGGAAGGATGAAATGCCAAGGAGATTTTTTTTATGATTAAAAATAAGATATCTTTAGATAATCCCATAAATGAATGACAAGATGTAACGCCCTGCCAAGAAATCCTAGAGGATAAGAGAAAACTATGCAAGTAATGCATGGAAATATTTATTTTCTAAGTAATAAAGTGTCATCATGCATAACATACACAAGTATAGTGCCCAACCTCAAGATATTGTTAACCAACTATGCGCAATCGAAAGTCTAAACTCTTAGAACTCCATCTAAGATAACTCAAGTCACCTCTACAAGTTCCCTAACATCTCTACCTTAGCAACACATCGAAGACTGGATCAATATCTCATGACCCACTAGGAGATGACTAAATCAACATCTTATGCTAATCCAAACATAACTATGTTCATTTTAAAAGACCAAATGAAATTTTCCTATGATGATAACATCGTGATACCTCAAGTAGAGAAGAATAAGAGATCATACATCATGCTTGATTCCAACACCAGTGCACGTAAAGAAATACCAACACATATCTAATAATAATTATTACATCAATTTCCAATTGTATTGTTCAATGTGCACATGATCTATGATACAATACATTATCCATGATACAATACATTATCCAATATACAAATGATTACATCTTACAAGAGAGGGATACGATGAGAAGAATCTAATGGTGAGGAAAGAGGTAGAATCCATCGATTTATTCACAAACCAAGGCCTTTGATACCCAATGGTGGTTGGCAACACCATGTGGTACCCTTAGGTCTGCCCTACCGTGCTCATGGAGATAGCCACATGACCCAAACAATCATACAAGAATACAAGGGAAGCAATGAGCGTACACAAGAGACAAACATGGAGAAAGAACTCAACATGAACATATCAATCCAACAAAAGTCATAAAGTCACAACAAGATACATATTAAAATAATGCATCACTTACATAAAAGAAAAAAAATCAAGAGATGGTGCGTAAGAAAAAATAAGTGAAATATCAAAAAAATGAGGAATCATCCTCAATTAGAAAAAATAAGTCCAAGGAGGCACCACAATAGAAACACAAATTTTCATATGGAATATATCACAATGAGATAATCAAAAGATCAAGAAACAATAAATCCATATGGTGCTACTCAACTGACAAGACCTAGATACTAGAGTGCTAGTGTAGAGAGTGTCATCATGCCCACACCTAGAAGATGCTCGTAACACCTTTGTGTGCATATCTTCCCTCTCACAGTCCATTTTTTCTCTCTAATCACTCATTCAATCTCTCTAGTTATTTATTTGATCACTCTATTTGCTTCTTTCATCTACACTTGTTTGGAAGCTTTCTTTCATTGCATACTTGGTTCTCACATATTGCTACTATTATCATTCTTTGGGGGAGACCGACTTCTTATTCTTCTCCATCTGGCAAGATTCTCGCTTTGGGTGTGTAAGGGTAGTCTTCTTCTTCCTCTTTCTTTTATTATCTATGTAGCATATTATCAATTACCTTTGTTATAGTTTTTATCTACTATTTTCTATTGTTATGACATCTATCTATCTTGGTTGTCCATGAAGTGGAAACACCAAAGTGGGGATCTAACTATGGTACACCTCTAAAACATAGCCACAACCTTTTGTCTCTATTTTCTTTATGTGAAGGTTTCCAAGTTGATTCAAGGAACTAGCTGGAGACTTCAAGCATAGACCAGTTGTAAGATTTATTTTACTTTCTCTTCTATCATTTCACAGAAAGCCATATGTACCTTTTCACACTATTATTTCCTTCCTTTTCGTTATTTAGACACATTTCCATCATATTGCATTTTTTGTGCAGACTCTACATGACTTTATTTGTACAAGATGTTTGTGCATCACGCAATTGTCTAAGAATCATGCACGTGTCCTCAAGCATAGAATTCATAGACTTGCATCAAAAGACCTCTGTGACACGTTCATTGTCATCTAAGGGGTACCTAACAATCTTATACTTTGTACTACATCCCAAATGGAGAGGCCAAATAGTGAGTCCTCGACTAGTGTTCACCCGTCTACCAGAGTAGTTCACTTTTTACCCTCGACGACAACTACAAACTCAAATATGCTAGCATATCATTTGCATACACTTCTCACATAGTTCACTTTCATCACCCAACAATTCATCCATCTGCACATCTTAAATATGAGATACAACATTGAAAACCTAAAGAAGGGTCGACCAAAATAGAATAAGAAATATTACACAATATAAGCCACCCAAACCTAAAAAACTCAAATTGTTCCACTCTAGCAAAAAGAGGGAACACAAACATATTACAATAAATCCTTTCATGATTGATCCAATGATCCACATATGCTAACACATTCTCTAAAGATGTTACCAAACGTAATGTGTAGAAATAACAACAAGTCGGCCACATAACCCCTTCTAATGCAAAATACTCTATGTGGATCTCCACATGATATGGTGAGACCCAAAATAATATCTCAACACAACTTCCAACACATATCTAGACCAAAAG
Organism: Cryptomeria japonica; assembly: GCF_030272615.1. Classification (NCBI taxonomy): domain Eukaryota; kingdom Viridiplantae; phylum Streptophyta; class Pinopsida; order Cupressales; family Cupressaceae; genus Cryptomeria; species Cryptomeria japonica. Next base: position 206,307,159 of record NC_081413.1, on the reverse strand, counting down.
AATATGATCCACTAAACTACAACACAATCAACAACATACATGGAGGGCACCAAAAGCTTTCTAGACCATCCTAAATATAAGATGTCACAACCAACACCAAAAACACTAGAACTACAACACAAAACACAATCTGCAACAACTAAGATCATATCTAGACAAACATCCATCTGGATAACTAGGTTTGGCATCAATGACAACCATACAAGCTCATGCTTCCAACAACATCTCCCTTTGTCATTAAAGGCAACACCAATTTGACGACACCAACACACCACTCGATCATAATAATCTCACAACAACTCTCTCCCCAATCTCACAACAACTTTCTCCCCCTTTGACAAAAATGATAAAGGGCTCTACAAAACATACTAACCAACTCACACCACATCTCCCCCTAAGAGAAACACCAACATCAATCCCTCTAAATTTTTCCTAAGATACTCAAAGTATCCTTCACCAGTGCCTTAGTAAAAATTTATGCTACTTTCTCTATTGTGGAAATGTATTCATGTCTAATTTCTTTCACTGCAACCTTCTCTGTTAATAAATGATAATGGATTGAGATATGTTTAGTTCTTTAATGCATAACTAGATTATTTGAAATATTTATAGCACCTGTATTATCACACATGATAGGAATAGCTTCATCATATACCAATCTGATATCCTTAAGAGTCTGCTTCGTCCACATAACTTGAGTATAGAAAGATGATGCAACAATATATTCAGATTTTGCAATGGATAATGACACTGATTCTTGTTTCTTACTTATCTATGAAACCATTTTGTCTCCCTAAAAGAATGCACCACCACTAGTACTCTTCTTGTCATCAATATTTTCAGTCCAATCACCATTTGTACATGCTTTCAGCATGAAATCTCCATCCTTCTTGTACCATATGCTAAAATATTGAGTTCCTTGAAGATATCTAAAAATCCTCTTACCTACTTGTTCATGAGTTCTCTTCAGACTAGCTTGAGGCTGGCAACCAAACATATAGCCTACATAATATCTAGTCTAGAAGTAGTAAGCTATAATATTCCTCCAATCATAGATTTGTACTTCTTATCAATAGCCAGAGATGTATCATCTTTGCCTAATTTGAAACCAACAAACAAAAGGGGCAGTAACAAGTTTAAAATTATCCATATCAAACTTCTTTAGCATCTCTTTGACATACTTAGCTTGAGAAATAAACATTTCATCATCCAACAAAGTAACTTGAATACCAAGAAAGAATGACACCTCTCCAAACATAGACATCTCAAATTCTTTCAGCATCTCTTCTGCAAATTCTTTACACTAGCCATCACATCCTCCAAATATACTAACATCAACATAAACAACAACAATTAACAACTGAATCCCTTCAAACTTAAAATAAATATTATTGTTTGTAGTTCCTTGAATTTTTATTGTAACAAATATCTGTTCAATCTTGCATACCATGCTCTAGGTGCTTGTTTGAGTCCATATAATGCCTTCTTTAATTTGTAAACCATATTTGGATCTTCTAACAATCTAAATCCATCTAATTGTTGAATGTATACTTGTTCTTCCAATTCTCCATTTAGAAATTCTTACTTAACATCCATTTGATATACTCTAAAGTTCTTATAGGCAAAAAAAGAAAGAAACATTCTAATCAATTCTAATCCTAGCAAATAGAGAAATTTTTTCCTCAAATTAATACCTTCTACCCAAGAATAGTCTTTACATACCAATTTTTCCTTGTTCCTTGTGACTTGTCCTTGTTCATTTAGTTTGTTCTAGAATACTCACCTAGTTCCTACCACATTTTTGTCCATCAGTCTAGGTACTAGCTCCCAATTCTGATTCTTCTATATCTGATTCTATTCTTCTTCTATTTCTTTTACCCAAATTTCTTCTTTTCTCACTTCTTCAAATGATTTGGGTTCAAGGAGTGAAAGAAAATAGCAACTAGTTTTCTCATTTACCTCTATAATACTTCTTGTCTAAACTCCTTTGTTCTTGTCTCCAATTATTTGATCTTTTGAATGATTCCTCTACACATATTTGGGGTCTTGATTTCTTTCTTTGGTTCTTCTTTATCTTCTTCAGTTTCATTTGATTCTTCCTCATTGTTTCCTTTTGGATCTGCCTTTTCTTCTACAACAATAGGAATGATCTCTAATTTGGTCTCTTGAACAAATACAAGGGTAATATGTTCTCATACCTCACATACTTTCATATTTTTACTCTTCACTATCTTGTTTAGTCTCTTATTATAACATCAATAGGCCTTTCTATACATATCATATCCCAAGAATATTCCTTCATTTTCTCTGGTATCAAACTTTTTGAGGTCATTCTCATCTTCTCTGATATAGAACTTACTCTCAAAGGTTCTAAAATATTTCATAGTAGGAGGTCTTTCATTCCACCACTCATAAGGTGTTTTAGTATGATTTACTCTCATCTAAACCTTGCTAATAATCTAAATAGCAGTATGCACAACTTCTTTCCAGTACACATTAGCCAAGTTAGCATCCTTCATCATATCTCTATCCATCTCATTGGTAATCATATTCTTCCTTTCTACCATACCATTCTATTAAGGAGTTCTTAGAGCAGAAAGATGTCTCCTAATACCATATTTCTCACAAAAATTGTCAAATTCATTTGAATTAAATTCTCCACCTTTATCAAATCTCAAGCACTTGATTTTAGCATCAACTTTATTTTCTATAATTAACTTGAAAATTTTAAATCTTTCAAAAGCTTCATATTTTTTTCTCAAAAATGCAACCCATGTCATCCTAGAATAATCATCAATAAGTAACATAAAATACCTTTATCCATTAAGTCTCTTGTCCTTGTAGGGCCACACCGAATTCTCTCCAAAGGATATGATGTAGAATACTCCTTGTTCTTGAAACTTCTCTTTGTTTGCTTCCCTAACTGACATTCCCTGCACAAAGTGTCAATAAACTTGATAATCTTTGGTAAATCTCTCACTGCCTTAGAGTTATTAATCTTCATCATGTTATCAAAGTTACCATGTCCCATCCTTTTACACCATAACCATCATTTATTTCTCTGACTTAGATAACATTTGTTTCCACTTTTGTGCTTTAAATATAATAAGATTTCCACTTGTCTTAATACCTTCTGCTACCAACTTTTTGATTTTCCTTTTTTGATCATACATTTGATATTGGTGAGCACAACTTCATAACTTCTATTACACATCTGACTAACACACAACAAACTATGTATCAAACCTTCTAGATAATAAACATCATCAATTTTATGTCTATCATCAATTGAGATACTTCCTATTCCACAAATCGATGTAACTTCCTCTCCTGCAAATTTTAACGATCCATCATCACACTTGCTGAGACTGATAAACTTGTCTTTATCTCTGGTCATGTGATTTGAACATCTGAAATCAATGATCCATGATCTTGGTTCAACTTTAGCATGTTTAGTTATCTTCTCTTCTAGTCTTTTAGACATATCCTATTCTTCTCTTCTATAGCCAAGAATATTCGAGTCTTCACCTTCTTTTTCTTTAGATGAATGTGCCTCCATAGAGCAAAAACTCATTTCCCCTTTATCTCTATCATTTGTTCTTTTCTTAAAGCCATGTCTTTTATATCTACTTTTCTTTTCATCATCATCAATTTTTCTATAGTCTTCTGTATATATACATTTAGAAGCATAATGACCAATTCTTTCACAATTAGATCATTTCAAGGGCAACTTAAATTTGTACTTTCTATTTCCTCTCTTCAGTCTTCTTACAAAGTTCGCTTCAATCTCATCTAGGTTCTCACTTGTTTATAGTTCATCTCCTAATACCCTTGAAACGTTCAATGCAATTTCTCTTCGATAGGATTTTATATCTTTCATCTCTCCAATTTCATAGGCAGACAATGTTTTGATAAGCTAATCAATTGAGTATTTATTCAAATCATGATATTCTTCAATATCACACTTCTTCGATTTGTAGGGTTTGGTCAATGTAAACATGATCTTTTTGATAACATCACTTTCTTCTAGCACTCCACCAATAGCTCAGATAGTTTTCACAGTATCATTTACTTTGTGTATGTAGCTCTCAATACTTTCATCATTAGTCATTTTGAAACCTTCAAATTTCTACTTCAAGTTCAAAATTATTTCTTCCTAGTTCTCCAAATCACCTTCATATGCATAACATAACTTGTTTCAAACTTCCTTAGCTTATTTCAATCCTTTAGCCTTGCCAAATACTTCATCACTTAAACAACTGATAAGTATTGTTCTATCCTTTGCATTTGTCTCTCAATCCTTAATTTCATCTGGAATTGATGTCTCCATTCTGAGGTCATTTATAACATGACTGAATAATCTCCCATATTTCATTCTGCAATGCCTCCAAGTAAGACTCAGTTCTTCCTTTCCAATAAGTAAATCTTGTTCCATCAAACATTGGTACTTTAACATGAATTTCCTATGCCATTTTTGGATCTACCTCAAATGGTTAAGCTTTCCAAAGAGGAACCAACACTCTAATACCAGTTGTTGAACACTCGACAAGACAAAAAGGGGGGGGTGAATTAGTCTAAAAAGTTCAAAACAGATTATTAATAAACAACATTAACTTACTTAGCAATAAAACATAAATCTCCAACACATAAGCATAAACCATCAACACATGAATACCAAATTTCTATGGAAAACCCAAATAGGGAAAAACCATAGTGAGAATCTAACTCACAATATGAATAACAATGTTTACAATATTTTAGGCTTGCTACCAAGGAGCACCAATGCCTGAAGGACTTGCAGAGATAAGGTGCACAACCCTAGGCAAGATACAAAGATGACTTTCTCAACTGAAGATTGCTTCTTCAAGACAAGATACAAACTTCTATTGAAGGACTCAGTGCCAGTTAGCAACAAATGAAATAGCTAAAATGAAATTGAGAGGGATTTTTCTAAACATGGAATTGTCCTTGAACAACTAGATCAAGTGACCAACATCATGGAAAACATATTTGATAATCTTCATTGTCACAACACATTTGTTAGGATAATGTGAAAATATGCATTTGGATTGACTAAGTGATGTGTTGTCATTGATGTCAACATATTCCTCTCTGTGTTCCAGTTTTGCAGTTAGATTAAGTGAGTTAGTTTGGCTAGTGTGTTGCAAATGAGTTGTTGTTGATTAAAGAGTTTTGAGATAAGTATCTCTATTTGATTCAGCTCAAGTTTCAGAAGTTCACATGGAGATTTGATCGAGTTATGAGATTCAGTATTGTTGTTAGTTTTTTAGTTGTTCGATGTTGATTAGTGTTCTGGATTTGGGTTCGCATTGCTTTGCGTTGCAATATCTTGGTTTTCAAATTTGGTAGAGTGTTTGGGATGTTCTAGTGTGTCCTCAATTCAGATGGTTCATAATTTGGAGGTCCGCAAGTGAATCTTTCAGTTTGACAGTCATTGCAGTTAGTGTTCTTGAAGTTTGGTATAATGATGATGAAGATTCTAGTAAGTGGTGTTGGTACAAATGTTTCTATGGTAATTCATGATTCTTGTGGATGTTTCTAGATCATGCGTTATTCTTTTTGGTGGCCCACATTGATTAGTGAGCACATTATTGATGATTTTCCTTGATCCGGTGGTGTTCTTCATGTTCTTGGCCAACATGATGATTGTAGTGTGTTGCAGATATTCAAGGCATAATTATTGGAGGTGTTTCATGTTTGAGGTGTTGATTTTGGTCCATACTATGTCGTAGACGACATTGTTTTGATCCGCATATAATATTGTAGCATGTATGGTTATATATTTGTAATTTGTGATGTGTGTTGAGTCAACCTTGAATGATAGGTTGATGATATGTATAAATTGTTGGCAATTGACACTCAATTGGATGGTTTCAATATGTTGTCATTGATGGAAAAATGGCAACATATTTCGGATTCATATTTTGGTTTAGTAGTGTACTGACAGACACTTCACCGGTTGGAATGAATTCTTTGGGTATCGGCATTGGAGGCTGACATGGTTTATATTCAGGTTATCAGTATTGGAGGCCGATATCATTTGGGAGATCCGACATCGGCAATTGATTTTATATTTATGTATTCATGTTATTCTGCCAATATGTATATTCATATTGTAATTATCTTTATAAGCCGACATAAGGCATGATGGATTGTAAAGGGGTATATAGGTCAGTTGATTAGATCATTTTGTAATAGGCAAGGATATGGATATGTAAGGTTATGAAATGTAATGGAGATGCGAAATATATGAGAGAGATCATCTATGTGAGGATATTTATGTAAGAGGGTATTCTGATAAGGGTTTAGGGTTTCAGACTGGAATAGACAGAGCTTAACTGGAACTGTATTCAGGCATATAAGATGCTATCATTGTAGTTCAATCATTTCTCCAGATTGTAGTCTGGATTTGTATGTAGTCAGTGAGGCTCCTTTTGTGTTTGAGAAGTGTGCTCTAGGTTGTAAGCCTTCCTGCAAGTGTAGGCCGCTATATTTTTTAACATCTCTTCATATGGCCAGTGGATTGATATTGTGGGTCACAAATCCCACCATGGTTTTTCATCTTTGAGGTTTTCCACCTATAATTCTCTATGTTATGGTATTCATTTGTGTGATTGGCTTATTGGTTGATTTGGTTCTTTCAATCTTATATGTATCGGTATACCGGTTGGTGAATGCGTGTTTTAATAAGGTTAAAATTGATCATTCTGGTAGAACACTAATTCACTCCCCTCTCAGTGCTCTTGGATTCCAACATAAATAAATGTAATACTCATGTGAGAGAGGTATCTATGTGTGCAAATAATGCTTTGATATTTCGGAAGTAGTGAAGTAGTGTGAAGAAGTGCAAAAGAGCAGAATATGTGTTATGTGCCTAACCAAAACTGTAACCAAGCATGAGGAGATGCTATTCTATTAGCTCATGATCTTTTGGATGTAATTCAAATGTGTTTGTAAGACAGTGAGTCTTTCTAGGGTTGTTGCCCTTTATTGTTTTTGAGCAGTAAGATCTAGGCAATGTGCTTGAATGCATGTGCATTTCCCATTGTAATATTTTGTATACTTCTAACAAGGTATCAACATATTGTGGGTAGGTTCCCATCGTGACTTTTACCTTGATCGGGTTTTCCACTTCAAAAATCTTGGTGTTATGTGTGTTACTGATGTGGTGTTGATTTATGCTTTCACTATTAATTATCAAATCTGAAATTGTGTTTGAGTTAAGAAAATATTTTGAGAAAACTTATTCCCCCCCCTCTTAGTTTTCTGCCTTGTTGCCAACAACATTGTCTTGCAGAATATATCACCTTCAAAGCTCTTCTCAAACTGACTTTCACACAACTACAAACTCAAATCTGCTTGTATATCATTTGCATACACTTCTCACACAATTCACTTTTCATCACCTCACAATTCATCCATCTGCACATCTTAAATATGAGATACAACATTGAAAACCTAATTAAGGGTCAGCCAAAACATAATAAACAATACTACACAAAATAAGCCACCTGAACCTAAAATACTCAATCCGGTCCACTCCAGGAAAATTAGGGAGCCAAATCATATTGCACTACATCCTTCCATGATTGTTCCAATGATTCACACATGCTAACACATTCTCTAAAGATGTTACCAAACATAGCATGTAGAAATAACAACCAGTCGGCCACATAACCTCTTCTGATGCAAAATACTCTATATGGAGCTCCACACACCATGGTGGGACCCAAAACAACATCTTAACACAACTTCCAACACATATCCAGACCAAAATAATATGATCCACTAAACCCGAACACAATTAGCAACATATCCGGAGGGCACCAAAAGCTTTCCGGACAATCCTGAATACAAGATACCATAATCAACACCAAAAACATTAACTACAACACAAAACACAATCTGAAATAACCAAGAGCATATCCAGACCAACATTCATCTAGATAACTAGGTTTGACATCAATGAAAATGATACAAGCTCATGATTCCAGTAGTAGTTGTCACCCTCGTCCTACTCCATTTGTAAGAAACTAGTGATCATTCTAACTAGTCAAGATATAATATCTCCTACTTGACCCACATCTTTCTTAGTTTTCCTTTGGTGTTGTGAGTATCATTTAATGTGTTTAGGGATTGGATTCGAGGTATATTTTTCCTTCACCCCACCCTTGTTTTATGTTCATGAGAGAACACAATCATATATTATGACCAAATCATTGTTGTGGTTAAGTGTCATGATTATTTAAGTAATCATGGTGACTTTTGTCACATTGTTTGCAAGTATTTCACTTTTACAACTTTCTCGGAGAAATTATGACATTTTTTAGTGTGTCAATGATACTTGATGTGACACTTTTTGTGCATTTTATCAAGTAGTATAGCACATCAATATAGTGTTGATGTCTTGTAAAATAATTATTGTGTTGTAATTCTAAGAAAAAAGTATTCAAATGGCTAGTGTCCTTGTTGTGAGGCTTGAGCCATTACAATATATGTTAAATTTGCATGACCATTACTTTTGTAACATATATGAACCCTACACTATGGATCATTTGAATAAACAAGTGAATAGAATTAGATGAAAATGCATGATTAGGTTCAAATCTCATTATTTTATTATATATGGAATTTAATTTGATGATGGTTCCCTTCTTGGCATACCTCCTTTTTTTTATTTTGTTAATGAAATGGCTTTTGATGCTAGTATTTTTTAACATTTTTTGTAAGGCAAAGGTGGAAAGCTACCAGAATATATAAATATAGTAATAAGAGGGATTACAAAAAAATGGTTCAGAGAGCATACCGGGAGGAAAGAGCCAGTAAGAAAACCTCCTGTTATTGTAATGCCCCGCCAGGAAACCCCGAAGGGATTAAGCCATAACACAAGAATGGAGTGCAATAATTTTTTTTTTTAAAGTTACAACACATAAGATGCAACAAGATACCAAAGATTCAGATTACATAGCGGAAGACTTCAACTAACCCCTAAAGAGTTTCCCAACGAGATTACTTAAATATCACAATTCACTTAACTCACATGGTTAATCCAATAAGCTAATTATCTTAACAACGAAATAATTCATACTCAGGATAATTCCTTTCAAAAGAGGGAAATGTAAATCACAAGCGAAGATTCATCATTTAAGATCCATTCATAAACTTCATTCAATCTTTTCCTTTAGAATTACAAACCATACATTTAACGTTCTAATACACTAGGATAACATCATAACGTAAGAGATCTTTCCAAGCATATTTAATTCCCTTAACAACAACTGAGTCTAATTCATTACTCTAAGTTACATTATTTCATATTCCAACTTATTGCATTTCAAAAGACGATTACACACATGCATTTATGATAAATCACATCTAAAACACTTACGCATTCGATCAACATGGCATTCAAGGAAGAACTGAATATAAGCATCTATAGTTAATTCCCATTTATCCACTTAATCATTTAACATAAGCTAAACATACATGATAAAGCTGAATAAAGGAAACATAAGAGAATACATCACATAACACCATAATGATCTCGGAGTTCACCCCTAAAGGGCTACATCTCCGGGTCTGCGCAACTGCAAGACCCCTCTGATAATTAATAGAGTTAAGAGTACAAGAGGTGACACCAAGTACTATCCAGCCATCAAGGCGATACATAAGCAATATACAACGACCACAACGGTCAATAATACATAAACGATCCTTACAAAGAACAGGATCCAACTGAACATAATCAAGCTAATACAAAGGTCCAGAAGAGCATCTATAAAACTGAGCCATCACCACCCCAGGGTCTAACATGAAACCGACACTCACAAGGGCAGAGACAAAGGACGACTCACAAAGGTACTCAAAACAGGACAAAACGACAACACACTAGCGAACGTAGGGACAAGTGTCATCACACAACCTGGTATGGATACCATGGCAAGTCTTCATAGGTCCCGGCCCATACACTAGTAACCCTGGCAACCTAATCCGAACTTCCGGCCCATCCAAGCCTCATGTGGACCCACACATCCTCTCGTGAAGACAAGGAAGGTGGTTTGCCATTTCAGGCCTTCTCACAGCATGTCGAGTCTATGCTAGCACTCGTCCCATGTGTGAGGCACATTATCTTATTTATAAATTATTTTCTAATCTACTTAGGTTATCACTTATTAGATTCACTTTCGACGGGTTATCCAGCAGCCACTTTGGGCGCGGCCCCCAATCGAAAGCCACTTTCCCATACGACACTAGACTAACTCAGATGAACTCAAACCAAGGAATACACATGGTAAGACGAACGGAGTTCAAGGAGATACAATCATCAGGTCAAACACGATTCAAAGATGAACACTTATTGACGGTACTCTAACTAGAGACCTGACAACTAAGGTCAACCATGAATCATCATTCGACTCACACAAAGAGGGTATAACCAACTAAGTCAACATCACAATCCAAAGTCAACTCAAAATTCGAGGACTATAACAGGTACACCAAGTCAATCCATACGACAGGGTCCTATTAAACAAAGCAAAACATGCCATTTCATAATTAAAGCGAATACAGTAATTAAACTCGCAATGCAATAATCAGAAAAGACAATATTTCCTCAATTTGATTTAATCATTAAACGACGATCAAGTTTTCTACAAGATCCAATCAGATTACAGTTATCTATCTCATCAAGGGTTAAGTTGTTCTTGGGTTTCTAACTCCTAAGGTTCAAGCATTGAACAGGCAATTTAAGCCATAAGGAGTTTTAACCAATTCATATTATTAAATCTCAGACAACCGTTAATCAACTAAAATAAGGTATTTAATCTCCAATCCCAAACGTCATTAACATACTGCTCTACAATCAATCTCTACAGATTCATAATTTCAATTCTAGTTGCATAATGCGGGTCATGGGATATAAAAAAAGGAAATCCAAAAGAAGATAATCATTTTCAAAAGCGTATCGTTAAATTTCTAATGCCCAATGGTTGATTACTCGTTTCTAATATTTCTAGATGGCTTACAACGTTAAAATCTTCAACAATATATTTATTCGTGAATAAGGTATATTTTAACTCAACAAGAATCTCCAATATATCAATAATTGAACTTTCCCAAATATACACAATTAAATTTCAAGCTTGCATAATACGTTAACAAAGAAAAATCTTCGGCATAAACCATTTACGCCACATTTCTCATCATCACGACTTGATTTACAATCTTCATAAAACAATATTAAAAACATTATATATATTCTTTTCTTTTAAAAAAAAAAAAACATCTTTTAAACACTAATTAAATCTTATCCTTAAAGTAATATTACAACTGTCATATATGCCATTTTGAATTCCAACAAAATACATTAATAAAATTAAAAAAAAAACGATTTTAAAAAAAAACTTTGCCTTAAGCAAAAAAAAAGACATTTAAAAAGAAAACCCTAGCGAGGGCGGGCTATGCCCTAGCCGCAACGCAGAGGGAGAGGCTTCGTGGGCGGCGCCACGGTGGTGCCCGCAGGTGCCGCGGCGCCCTGCGGCCACCGCGGCCCCTGCGGCCACCGCCGTGGGCCGCAGCCACGGCTGTTGCGAGCAAAACAGAAGGGAACGGGGGAGGGGGAGAGCGGGTGGAGCTCCGCTCCCCGCCTCCAACCCCGAACTAAACCAAGGGTTTCGCAAAACAATGAGTTCGCCCAGCTCATTTTCCATTAATAATAAAATTTGATTAAAACAAACGCACGGTATTAAAACACAAAATACGTTAAAATTTCGTTCAAACACACGGTTCGATAATAAGAATAAATGCTTTCTTTCTCCATTAAAACACAGTTCGAAAATGAACTAATAAAATTTCTTTATTTTCTTCGAAACCCAGTTCGAAATTTCATAACAAAAACGCCCAGCACCAAAGTTTGATAAAGAGAAATTTCGATTCATGCAAATTCGGCTTTAACAACTGAGATTGATATTCACGTTTTCATGTTGGGTTTTCTCATTCTCAACAACCAGCCAAGGGTTTCAAACGCCCAACAGCCATGAAGAAAAATACACATTTCCATTTAAAATCTCCAGCCAAACAAATTGGTTTTCAATCACAAATTCATTTCTTTCAATCAAAACAATAATTTCTTTTGGCAACAAGAAGACAATTCAGAATTCCTACCTTCATTCGCAATCCAGGTATGGCTGAGGGAGGGCCCAATCCTGCCAAAATCAACCAACTCCTCTTCTCCAAAACCCCCAAAAAATCTTTCCAGCCAAGATCTCCTCCCAAAATGTCCCTCCTCCTCAATTTTTTCCCCAAATTGGGTAAATATGGGAGAGTTGACCCAAAATTTTCATTTTTGGAATTAAAAATTTTATTTACAAATAATTCACAAAATTAATCCTTTCTCACAAACACAACAAATTAACTTGCCTTTTCAATTCAAAATTCGATTTCCTCAATCAATTAAATCAAATTTGCTTCCAATCTAAAATAGGCAATTCATTAACAACGAAAATCGCATAACGAATACCTGATTAATTTAATCCATTAATCCTCAATGCACAAACGCATATATTTAATAAAGAAAATTACTAAGGACTAATTCATCAATTAACCAAACACACCAGGCACGCAAACCGAGGAGGTCAACCAAAACAGACGACTCGCAACCCAAACGAAAAGGGATATCCGACGACGACTGGCGATGCTCACTAGAGCACGACGAAGGTCAACTAGGGTCTCACGACCACCTAATCCGACTCTAGGGATTAACAAGGGTACACTCAAACCTGCAAAACCAGGTGACGACGAACCTCGCACTCATGCGACTTCGTACCTGAAATCTCCTGCAACCAACGATTATACATGCATACATATATAATAACTTAATGAATGCGTTAGCTCGATGAATACCATGAAATAAGAACACTAAACAATTAGCATAAAACTAGAGAGAAACCACATCAATAGCTATGCGTAAATTCAAACATCTGACTATAACATAATATTACGATAAACTAATCAAGATTATACCAAGGTTAGAGATCGATTACGGTAGGGGTACTACAGTTATAGCTTAAGACTAGAAAATAAATACCCTAGACTAATAGCTCAAAATATCTTAATACAGTCTAAAAATCAAGCTCACCTCGAGCTTTCCTAAATAACATAGAAAAGGCTAAATAAAAAAATACCAACCACCTAATGATTGGAAGGCCTAGAAGGCTACAACTAACCTGAGATCAGATAGTTGATCTTATACAAAACGGGACCATGGGTCCAGACACTGAAAGACAAGATTGAGAGGTGACTCAAATGAGTTCTCCCCAAGGAAAAATGACATAGAATAGATTATGCAGTACCAAGCATTGTGGACCCCTGCATTTAACCAAGAAAATGCAAGAGAGCTGATCTTATATGGTATCGACCCTCAAAAAACACTCGAGCCATTAAGAAATCAAAACCTTCTGTCGAGGTCGGGTATGCCAATGGGATAAGGGAGCACTACCAACAAGCTGAGAGATACTTGCTACAAAACATGCTCACCATGAAGCTAGACCAGGTAAAGTGCCATTTGAAAACCAACATCATGTTCAAGAACCAAAACCCTTTTTGAGCCAAAATATGGAATCTTAGACCATATGTACTGACACTGTTATGAAGTCCGAAACAAGTTTTTACTTAGTGAACAAAACCAACGAGCCGAGAAATACTTGTTGCTAAACATGCTCACCATGAAGCTGAGCCTGGTAAAGTGCATTATGTAAACCAATATCCTATTTGAGAACCAAAACCCTATTCGAGCCAAAATGCAAAATCTTGGACCATGTGTACTAAAACTATTATATAGGCCGAAACAGGTTTCTACTTAGCAAACAAAATTAATTCATTTTCCATCAAAATTTGTTAACCCTATTTTCCATTGGTGGAACCCATGGAGGGTTTAGTCTCCATAGGCGTAGGAAAAGACCCCATGTAGCCATGGGGTGAACTCACAATAATGGTTCCCACTTTTTTGCCACTTTTAATACTGAGATGTACATTTTTAAAATAATCTTCAACTTCCGAGAACTATAACTTTTAAACTATTAAAATTTTGAAGATGATGTAAATTAGTGATTTCTAGCATTTTGTTTGTAGATTCTATATACATTTTTTTCAAATTTTTTTGAAGGATTTTAAAAAAAAAATTTCATCTCCCTCGAAAAGTAGTTTTTTACAACAAACTACATTTTTAAAGAGTGAGGTGCCTCCCGAAACGTATAACTTTTTTTCTATAAATGATAAAAACTCAATTCTTTTTAATTTTGCTTTATAACATCAATATCCAAGGCTTTCATTTGGTTTTATAGTGATATGTTCAATATTTTTCATTTTATAAAGTTTTGAAGTCCGACTAGTCATAATTTAGACATAGGTTTACGTTTGAACACATAACTTGTTCTATATAAATCAAAATTCAATTTTTTTTTTTTGTTAGAAAGAAGACATCAATACCAGGGGCATAGATATTTTTCAGAATTTTTTTGAATTAGTTTCTTATTTTTCCCAATGCATTGAACAGAGAAGTTTGTGTTTGATGAAAAACCAATTTTCCATAAAATTAAAAAAATTAGAACATAATAAATTCAAAATATAACAAAATTATACTCGTTGGAAAGCTTGCTCTGAGTACTACAATCTAATATTTTTGGGTTTATCAAGATTATTTCATTCATGCTTTGAACCAAAGCTCCGAAGTCATTAATTCTTCATAATTCTAAAATTTTTTGGGAGAAACCTCAAATTAGAGGGTTCGAATGAACAATACTTCGAGCGAATGGGGTTCGCTCGAATCCATTATGGTTTGAGTGAACCCCCATTCACTCAAACCAATAGGCTTGATTTCAGCCCGTACAAAGTCACCTGCGGTTCGAGCGAACCTAGGTCCGCAATGTGGTTCACTCGAACTCCCAGGGGTAGTTCGAGCGAATACCACTATTTCGCTCGAACACCTAGAAAATCGAAATTCGCACTTTCACCAAATTCCTTCGTTGGCAAAAGTGGGAACCAACCTTGTGAATTCACCCCATGAGGATCAATACCAGCATGTTTGTACAGAACTCTTAACCCCCGAAATTTGGAGACAACATTTGACAGCAGAAACTGACCTAGAATTGCAGCATTTTCTGTGAGCCAATTCTAAAATGGTGTAGAGGAGGAGTATCTTAGTCCATTGATAATGGAAAGGAATACTGCTCTATCCATTGAGTCCTGCAAGATTTCAACCCTGTCAAGAAACCCACCAACCAATTGGTCTCCATCGAGCAAATTGTAGGTAATAGTTTGTTGATCCAGCTCCTCCCAGGTGAAATAGGCCAGTAGAACGAATGAGCCAACTATGAATTTTATAAATTAATTGGACCAAGAAAGTTCCATGACTATGGAGGCTAGTCTGGACACGACCCACGATGCTGGAGAAAACTGGTTATTCTGTAACCACTCCTCACCCAACATTGCAGTGAAAGCTCTCTCCACTCTCGAGCAAGGGATGATGAGAATCTCCCTTAAGTTGATCCGGTTCACACCATTAGAATAGATCTCATGAAACCTTCCTTGCAACACAATTTTGAACGTCATTGATGGGAAGACACAAGCTAATTTGAAAGCTTCAGTAATGAGAAAAGATTGTTTAAAGTTGGAATAAATAAGGAAGGGCACAAGGAATATTTTATATCTTGAGCCATGAGTATAGCCATTATCGAATGATATCTTGGAAATGGAGGCTACCAACGTGTCATCCTTTTAGGAAAAGAACTTGCAGTAAGTACTCCCAATCACAGCTAAATTTGTGTGTGCATGATCAAAAAAGACCATCCAATGCCACCAAAAAAGGCAACCTGAAGTGAAACTCATATGGAGATACAAATAATCAAGTGCAGTATTAATGTGAGGATGTTGGAAATACAACTATCATTCATGTTAAGGAATCCCCAACAAGGTCCATGTTGCAAAACAATTAGCTGTATCTGCCAATTTAGAAAATTATCATAGTGTGGTGTCGTATTAAATGGTCTCCTCCATTTTTATCAGAGCTTTCAAATCTTGAAGAGTATGAAGATCTTCTTGAGTGTAATTTCTTTCTCCTTGTTCTAATAAACATCCTTGGTTTTCCCAGAAATCTGCAAGTGAGTTGGCTTCTCTATAGCAATGGGTGAATGAGAAGTCATCAAACTATAATAGGAGTGCTTTAACTTCTTGCATGATGTTAAGTATTTTCCAATTACCCTTTTTAGTATTGGGGTCTGTAAGAGCCAAAATAGTATTCATGGAGTCCCCCTCAATTCGGATTTTCTTCAAGTTACTACTAATGGCCAACCTGACCCCTTTTAGGAGGGTCTGTGTTTCAACAACATTGTTGGTGCCATCTATTAGTCTTGCCATGCCACATTTTAGAATTGATCCGTGATGATCTCTGATGACAAAACCTATCCCCGAAATCCTTGGAAATCCCTTGGAGGCACCATCAAAATTGAGTTTATGGAAACCCTGATCTGGAGGCTTCCATTTGATCTCTTTTCTATTGATGTGTTTTGGTGTATTTGACATTAGACTACCCTTGAATGGAAAGGATATAGAAGTCCAATATGCAAGAACTTGATTATCCCATGAAGTAAATGTTGACTGCTTCTGAGTTGACTGTTAGACAGTGCAAATTTTTCTTTTTAGCCACTTATGAGCTGACTGCTTCTGAGATCGAGGGTTCAATCCTATAGATGACATCTTAAGTGCTACTAAAATCTTTCCTAAAAATTCTCTTATTCCTTTCCCACCAAATATTCCAAATGAGGATAGAAGGAGCAATGACCCATATACGGGCAAAAAAAGTATCTGTGAATAACAGTGACCAAGAATCAAAGACTGATCCAATGTCATCTTGGAGAAGAGTTGACCAACAAAGTTTTGATTGGATCCATTTCCAACAATCTTGAGCGAAGGGGCAGTTTAAAAGTAAATGGTTTGTTGATTCCAAAATATTATTACATAGGACATAAATGAAAGGCTAAGCTATGTGCAAAAGTGTTAATCTGTCATTGGTTAAGATCTTCCCCTACAAAGCTAGCCATGAAAATGTTCCATCCTTTTGAAGCCCATCTCCCGACCAACAAAAGATAAATCTTCATTGAGAAACAATGTTTTCTCTAGAGTCCAACCATTTGTAACCTTCCTTGACTGAATAGGATCCTGATTTAGATGGAAGCCATAACAATGTGTTTGGAGGCTCCCTATAAAGAATGGTCCACTTGGTTGATTCTAAGGAAAAAAGTTGTTGTTGAGCAAGGCAAGCTGCTATTTGAAAGATGTCTTTCCACACAGTCCTAAGAGATCCTTCTTCCTCAACGAGGTGGAAATAGTCTCTAACTTTGGTACTGCAAGATGCTTGAAGATATCTTTTAATGTCTTGAAGACCATTTATGGTACTCAAAGGAGGGTGACCATACCATGAATCCTCCCAAAAAGAAGCCTTGCTTCCATTGTGAATGAGCTAAGAGAGATTTGGTAAGAAAATATGCCTGCAAGAGAGCATGAAGTTCCACATTTGGGATCCTTTGGGGGGATCTAATACTGTAAAGATTCTTTTTGGTTCTTCTAAATTCAAATATTTAGCCTTTATGATATTTCCCCAAAGAGATTCATTAGAGTAGTAGTATTTCTAGAGTAATTTTTCTCCAAGGGCTTTGTTTCTAAGATCAAGGTGATGAATTCTAGCCCCACCATTTCCCTTATCCATGCAAACCTTCTCCCATGCTAATAAATGGATCTTGTTTTAGAGGTTCTTATTACCCTTCCATAATTTTTTTTAAAGTATTGTTTCAATGTTTGATTTTACTTTCTTGGGCATAGGGAGCATATCCATGATATAGTTCAAAATTGTGGCTAGAACTGATCTTATTAAAAGGATTATTCCTGCTAGAGATAACCATGTGTTTTTCCAAGAAGAGATTCTATTTCTAATAGAGGAAATTATTATGTCCCAAAAGCCTTTTTTCATATAGCCCACAAATAGTGGGATACCTAAATATTTGCTTGGGAGAGAATCCTGCTTAAACCCCATAACCTTAGAGAGTTTAGAAACCAATGTTAAATGAAAATTTAAGAAAAATATTTTTGATTTGGTAGCACTAATCTGTTGACCTGAGACTGAGAAATACCTATCCAATACTTTCTTGATAATTTTGGCTTCTTTCAAAGAGGGATTCCCAAATAGAATGGTATCATCTGCAAAGAGGATGTGTGTGACAACAATTTGAGTGTGGGGTATAGCCATACCTTTCCAAATCCCTGAGGAATGATGAGAGGTTATTAATCTACTAAGAGCCTCAACCATGATGATGAAGAGAGAAGGAGATAGTGGGTCTCCTTGTCGAACACCCTGAGATGCAGAAAAGAACCCAACTGGATTTCCATTAACGAGGATTGAGAATTTCACCCCTGTTATGCATGATAGGATCCACTTGCACCATCTTTTTTCAAAACCCATTCTTAGAAGAAAATGGTGGAGAAAATTCCAGTTGACTTTGTCATAAGCCTTCATCATATCCAGTTTCACAATCATGGCTTCCTTACCATATACCAAAGTTGAGTGAATAATCTTATGAGCTACTAGGGCTCCTTTTGAAGTTTCCTTACCAGGCATAAAGCCACCTTGGTTTGGTGAGATGATTTTTGGAAGAAGCTTTTCCAATATGGTTGCTATTGCTTTTGTCACAATTTTGTATATGGTGTTACAAAGCAATATAGGTCTAAAATCTATAAAAGAGGATGAGCTTGCTACCTTTGGAATCAATGTTATATAGGTAGTGTTGAATTTCTTCAGCATGTTACAATGTTTCCTTGATTCCTCAACTAGTTTCCATATATCATCCCCCACAAAAGCCCAACATTTTTGGAAAAAAGGGTTGTGAATCCATCTGGGCTTAGAGCTTTCTTTGGTTGCATTGAAAAAACCACATGCTTGATTTTCATTAGTGTTAAGGGCTTTAATAAATCTGCATTATCTTATATGTTAATGGGCAGAGGTATATGATTTAAGACCGAGACTCTTTCCGAGACATCAGGGCATCATTGACATCCAAAGTATTAGAGAAAAGATCAGCAAAGAACTGAAATCCCACATTTTGAATCCCCTCTTTGTTTGTAATGATGGTACCTGAAGAGTCATGAATCTGAGTAATTAAATTAGATGACCTTCTCATTTTAACTGATGAATGGAAGAATTTGGTGTTACGGTCACCTTCTTGAAGCTATAGTTCTCTATATTTTTGTCTCCAAAAATATCCTCTCGTAAAAGGATTTCTTCCAATTTTGCATTTTTAAGTTTTTGAATTTTGTAGGTCTGCTCATTGATCCCCTGCTGAATAATTGTCTCATTTAAGACCTTTATTGCCTCCTCCACTTATGTTTTTTGTTTTAAGATGTTTTTGAAGCTTTTTTTATTCCAATGTTTAATGTTTAACTTGATCCAATGCAATTTCTTAGCTACTTGATACATTCTAGAGACTGGAAAGAAGGGAGCATTCTTCCACCATTGCTCAAGGAGTGACAAGATGGAAACATCTCTAAACCACATGTGCTCAAATATGAAAGGGCTCTTGGTCTTTGGAAACCAAGGAGCAAGAGAAATAGAAGTTTGTATAGCAAAATGATCTGACCCTGTTAGTGTTAATATTTTAGTTGAGGGGGAGCTGAACTTAGCAGTCCACATAGGATTAACCAAGAATTTGTCAAGTCTTTATGCCATGTGTGTGAAACCTTGCCTTCTATTTGTCCAAGTTACATGTCCACTGGAGGGGATTCAATCTTTTAAAGCATTATTAGAAAAGAAATCATTGAAATCTTGGATGACTTTCAAAGGGGGAACTATGACCCATGTCTTGTCTTTTAGGGAGAGAGTTGCATTGAAATCTCTGGCTATTATTTTCATTGGAACATCAACAAAATTTGCTAGTGATTGTGAAATGGTCTCCCACAATTTTTTTTTTCCCTATGGTTGAATTTGGGCCATAAACTGAAACAATATGAAAAGATGTATCAGAGACTGTAACTTTTACATACATGAAATTTTGTTTTGAAAGGATTGGTGAAATTTGTGCACTTTTTTCTTTCCAAATTATTTCCAATCCCCCTAAAGCTCCTATAGATTACGAGGCCAAATACTTCCACTGATTCCATTTTTCAAAATGTTGATATTGAACTACCTCTAAAAACTTTGTCTCCTGCAATAAAATGATATCTGCCCTAGAACTCTCTAGTTGAGATTTGATGAGGCATCTCTTGTTAGGGGCATTTAGGCCCCTAACATTCCAAGAAATGATCTTCATCTATGACCCAGAGAGTTACACACTCTCCTCAGGCGTAATCTCTCTTCTAGGGTAGATTGTGTCCCTGTCAATATCTCTTGCTTGGTTTGTTTGGCCCACTTGACTTTCTTAGGAGGTCTACCTACTCTACCCTTAGGCTTAGTAGGAATAGTCACCTTTGTTGAGGAAATTTTTAGAATGGAAGTTGTTGGTTTGGGTGCATCTTCCTCAAGTGGGTCCAATAATAGGTTCCCTGAAGATTGAGCCCACCTATTAAAGGGGGCAACACAAGCTGAAGAATGGTCTACATATGGATTCAGAAGCCTATTAAAGGGAAGTGTAACGGGAAAATTGTGTGGCCTGAAACTCAGATGAACCCCCCAAAGTGGATTATTAATATTAAAACAATGAATAACTTAATTTATCCAATCTAAATGTACTTATATGGTAGTGAACTATGAGAATAATTATTTGTATCACCACCAATATTGGATGGAAAAATGGGGGAAGGTTCAAATCTTATTAGTTTATTTTGTATGGAGTTTGATTTGTGAATACTTTCCTTCTTGGAAGAGTCCATCATTTTTTTAAGTTATGTCAATGAAATGGATTTTGATACTCAAGGTTTTAGTGCTCAAACAAGGAATTAAGTAATTATTCCAAACAAAATGCATTTGCATAGTAGTTAACTATGGGAAGAACTAGTTGATTGTGTCACAATATTACTTAAAAAGATGAGGAAAGGTTTAAATTTCATTCAATTATTTTGTTCTTATGTGACATAGTTTTATAGAATCAGTTTAGTTGGGTGTATAGTAGCTAGTGATAACTTCATTTATGAATCTTACAATATGATCTTGACTAATGATCATTGGTTTAAATTGGTACCTCATATTTCACTAACACTCGAGTTTTAAAATTCCATCCCAATTCCATATGAAATGTGGGTTTTCAAACCACTTCCAAAGTATTGGCCTTATAATCACAATTATTTTACTCTAGTCATCGTAACAAGACTCTAGTTTGTAACATTATCAAAGCTAATTATACAAATTTGTGCAAAGCAAAGCATAAACAATGGAAAAAAAGTAGTGATTCATGAACCTTTTGTTCAATGAACATGAGAAAACAAAGCAACAATAAAATGTTTTTCAAACAACTCTCTCATTCATAAATGTTCTTTGCTTCCAAACTCAAATGATGACATAGACAAATTGAAAGGATGTTGCTAGCATTTGCAAACCCTCGCCATATAAATATTGTTCATTCCCCACTTATACATTGTCTCTATGATTCTTATTCTACTCATTACATTTTTTTAAATAAATCTCGAGTCTTACAATTCCTCATTTAAACATTAACAAACCTTGTTAATGTTTTTGATTAGGGAAAAAATAGGTTTTGAGGGGACCTGAAACACCATACAACAAGTTTTGGAGGGACCCGAAACCCAATAGATTTTACCGGGATCTAGAACCCAACAAAGCAGGCTGGTAAAAGAAATAAATAATGAAAAACCGTAGCCAAAATCCAGCAAAGATGACTAAAACCAGCAACAACCAGCATAGTCATGCCACACCCAACAAAGCTACAACTCTAAACTATAGCACGAAAGAGTAATAATCGAGGGCAAGAACCCTCAGCCAACTTTCAAGGTTTTGAAAGGTACCCCTAACCTTCAATAACAACACCAGATTACAACAAATATTCATACAATTTGAATCTTGCTAGTAGGGTTTTGAAAGGCTCCCTCAACCTTCAAATTGGGTTTTAAAATGGAACCCAAAACCAACAACTAGGGGTTTTTCCAGGCACCCTCAACCTTAAATAATGATCTCAGAACACCAGACACAAGGTTTTCCCCAAACCAAAGACAACCGAAAGACTGACTGGGCCCTTTAAAACTAATAGCAACTGGCCTGCCTGTGGGATAAACCAAGAACCCACCACTAGAAAAAGGGGGAATAAAGACTCCAAAAACCAGAAGGAAGGAGGCCAAAGCAAGAAACAACAAAAAGGAACTAGTCCAGGAAACAAGCTGGGAGTCTGGGAAAAAGAACTTCTAGACCCACCCAAGGAGACACCTTTGAGAGAAGAAACAAACATCCATAGCCAACACCAAGAGGAGCTCCAAAAGTCAAAAATCCCCAACATTCCATCTCTCCACCTCCATAGGAAAGATCTCCACCTCTACATGACGAAGAATGAAGCAGAAAGACAACAACCAACACTCTCTAGCAGCAAGTAGAAACCAACCCTTTCCCCTCCACCAAATATCCACCTCCATAGGAAATATGGTCACCTCTAACAGACAAGGAGGGGAAAAGAACAAGAGCCAAGAAGCCCCTCTCAAAGGTTCACACCAAAAACAACTCTCCACCTCAATAAGAGAGTAGCCCAATAAAGAAGAACTAAAAAAAGAAGCTCCTTCGAAGAACCAGAGCACCAAAGGCCAGAACAACAAAAAATCCTCAGCACATAGGAAAGGAGAGAACACAAAGAGCCTCTCCACAAGAGATCCACCAGGGTCATAGATCTTCCCAAACACCATCCCATACACAAGCGGGAGAACACCACCCACCAAAGAAAGAGCAGAAAAAAGGCCATTGACAAGAACCACTACACACCCCTGAAGACCAAAAATAGAGGCCACAAAAAACCCATGCCAAAATGCTTCCATCGCTGTTGCAGCCTCCACTCCTTCCTCTCTACCAAACTCCTCCTCCCACCAATCTAGCAAAGAAGAGCCACAAAGAGCTCCATCAAATAGTCACGACATGGAAGGTGAAAGGAGGAGAGGGAGGAAATCATCCTCATCTGCAAGACCATCTTCCCCATCTTCTGCAACTCCTTCGCACAAAACCCCTCCCGCTCCCGCTCCTGCTCTCCCACTCTCCATTTGAAATCTTTTACAAACCTTGTTAATGTTATAAGAATGTAACAATTTATTTTATTTATGATAGTTTGTTATTTTTTATAGAATAAATATTTTATTTTATCATTTTAAATATTTTATATAGATAATGTTAATGGTAAATGACTCATGGAAAAGTTTGTGGCCCCACTTCCACATAAATCTATCAAACAAAACTTAACGCTAATCAAGCATGACATTAATCACTACTAAAGAACATTCCACAATGCAAACCATAAACAACATAAAGATGATGTGATGGTTAAATAGTTCATATTTAGATATTTTGCCAAATATTACCATATTTTCTAATTTAATAATATTTTCAAGGGCCACAGTGAATGGATAACCATCATTTAAAAAACTATTTGTCGGGCCAATAGTCAAATTTAGGGTACTAACACCTGGGTTTACAAAATATCATCTCAAATCCAATAATATGAGTTTTAAAACCATTTCCAAAGCATTGGCCTTATAATTTCAATATTTATTTTACTCTAGTTATTGTAACAAAACTCTAGTTTGTAGCATTGGCAAAGCTAATTAAAACAAATTTGTACAAAGCAAAGCATAGACAATGGAAAAAAAAGTAGCAATTCATGAACCATTCCTTATTTAATGAACATGAGAAAACAAAGCAACAGTAAAATGAGTTTCAAACAACTCTCTCATTTATAAATGTTCTTTGCTTCCAAACTTTGATGATGACATAGACAAGTTGAAAGGATGTTGCTAGCATTTGCAAACCCTTGCCATAGAAATATTGCCCATTCCCCACTTATGCATTGTCTCTATGATTCTTCTTCTGCTCATTACAAATTTTTAAATAAATGTCGAGTCTTACAATTCCTCATTTAAAAATTACCAAACCTTGTTAATGTTATAACGATGTAACGTTTTAGTCTAATTATGATAGTTTGTTATTTTTTATAGAATTAGTATTTTTTTTATCGTTTCAAATATTTTATATAGATATGTTAATGGTAAATGACTAATGGAAAAGTTTGTGGCTCCACTTCCACATAAATCTATCAAACAAAACTTAGTGCTAATCAAGCATGACAATAACCACTACTAAAGAACATTCCACAATGCAAACCATAAACAACATGTAGATGATGTGATGACTAAATAGTCCATATTTAGATATTTTTGCCACATATTACAATATTTTTTAATGTAATAAGATTTTCAAGGGCCACAATGAATGGATAACCATCATTAAAAATAATTATTTGCTAGGCCAATAGTAAAATTTAGGGTACTAACACTTGGGTTTATAAAATTTCATCTCAAACTGAATATGAAATGTGGGTTTCTAAACCACTTTCAAAGAGTTGGCCTTATAATTTTAATATTTATTTTACTCTAGTCATTGTAACAAAACTCTAGTTTGTAACATTGCTAAAGCTAATTATACAAATTTGTGCAAAGCAAAGCATAAACAATGGGAAAAAAAGTAGCAATTCATGAACCTTTTCTTCAATGAACATGATAAAGCAAAGCAATGGTAAAATGGGTTTCAAACAACTCTCTCATTCATAAATGTTCTTTGCTTCCAAACTCTAATTATGACATAGATAGGTTGAAATGATGTTACTAGCATTTGCAAACCCTTGCCATAGAAATATTGCTCATTCCCCAATTTCACATTCTCTATGACTCATATACTACTCTTTACAAATTTTAAAAAATAAATGTTGAGTTTTATAATTTCTCATTTAAGCATCAACAAAACCTTATTAATGTTATAAGAATGTAACATTTTATTTCAACTATTGTATTTTATTATTATTTTTAAAATTAATATCTTAATTTATCATTTCAAACATTTTATATAGAAAATGTTAATGGTAAATGACACATGAAAAAGTTTCCAACCCCACTTCCATAAAAATCTATCAGACAAAACTTAGTGCTAATCAAGCATAACATCAACCACTACTAAAGAACATTTCACAATGCAAAACATAAACAACATATAGATGATGTGATGGTTAAATAGTCCATATTTAGATATTTTTACCACATTACAATATTTGTTAATTTAATAAGATTGTCAAGGGCCATAGTGAATGAATAACCATCATTAAAAAAAAAATCCGGTAGGCCAATAGTCAAATTTAGGGTACTAACACTTGGGTTTAGGGTCAATAGTCAAATATACAAATATGTGCAAAGCAAAGTATAGACAATGGGAAAAAAAGCAACAATTTATGAACCCTTTCTTCAATGAACATGAGAAAACAAAGCAATAATAAAATGAGTTTCAAACAACTCATTCATAAATGTTCTTTGCTTCCAAACTATAAAAATGACAAACAATTTGAAAGGATGTTGGTCACTTTAGCAAACCCTTGCCATGGAAAAATTATTCATTCCCCACTTTTGCATTTGTCTCTACAATTCCTATTCTACTCTATACAAATTTTAAATAAGTGTCGAGTTTTATGATTTCATATTTAAACATTTACAAACTTAATCATGTTATAAGAATGCACCATTTATTTTAACTATAATAGTTTGTTTTTTATATTAAAATTAGCATAACGAGGGCGTTGTCCCTATAACATCCATAGTTCGAAGGCATCTACAAGCATCAACAACCCCACAACAAAAAAATGAAAACAACTATAACTGCGGCAATTTGTATGCAGAAAATAAAACCACACTCCAGTAAAAGATCATTAGCTAATAGTATCCAAGCTATAAGTAACTAAAAAGTTTAACCGGGGAGCCATGCTCCAAATGACATAAACAACAAAAAGAGGAACCAGGTATAACACTAATCATGACCCAACTTTTTGACACATTGACCCACTTGCAGCAGGACATTATTCCAATCTTTCATTAGGAACTTAAAAAGATCCTTTTGTATGTCGTCCTCGTTCGTCGTATCTCCCAACACCTTATCTTGCATTAAACAAAGAGATGTCGTCGAGCCATGCATAACCCGAAGGCAAAATAGTTTGTTATTATTAATAGAATTGATATTTTATTTTACAATTTTAAACATTTTATATAGATAATATTAGTGGTAAATGACTCATGGAAAAATTTGTGGCACACTTGAAGATAAATCTATCAAACAAAACTTAGTGCTAATCAAGCATGACATCAACCACTACTAAAAAACATTCCACAATGCAAACCATAAACAACATATACATATGTGATGGTTAAAGAGTCATATCTAGATATTTTCCCATATATTATACCATTTTATAATTTTAATTTTATAATTCAATAAGATTTTTAAGGACCATATTGAATGGATAACCATCATAAATAAATTATTTGCCCGACCATTGGTCAAATTTAGGGTTCTTATGATATTCCGATCCCACAAAGATCATAAAAAAGAAGCAAATAATGTGAGAATTTACCTATATCACCTCGCACAAGATATTTTTTCTATGCCTTTTTAATTTAAAGTGGAAATATATTCTTCCATGTAAAGACTAATGAGGAAGTACAGAAGAAGTACTTTTAAAGTTATTCTATTCCTTCTTCACTTTTTCTATAAATGCACGTTCTTCTTTTTCTCTTATTACTTCCTTTCCATCATTGTTCGCTTTAAAGAATCAAACTACCTAATAATTATACGTCTCTCAAAAACAAATGATAAAGTGAGAAGATTTCATGCCTAAAAACATATTGTTTACTTTATAAAATTAAGCTTAAATTTTTTTTACTTGAAGAAAAGCAGCTGAAGCTATTTTGGCTCTAAAACAGACTTTTGGTACAACGTGATAGCGACGTGTTAGTCAATTGCAACCGTTTATTGCAAAATCGACGGTGTAAAACGTGCGACTAACACGCATGTTAGTCAATCCGTACTATCATTTTGGAGCCAGAATAGACATGTCCAAGAAAAGCATATATCCTTTTCTTTCGTACATTTTAATATAAATTTTTTATTTGATATGATCTACATTATGCTTTTATATTTAGGTTTACTTGTTTGGAAATTATTATTATTATTTTTTAAAGGTGCAATGAACTTTTGTATATATATAAAGTGTGGTGTAGTGGATAAATTAGAGTTTTATCAACTTAGATAATAAAACTATTAATCTTACCCAACTAACCAATGTATTAAAAAGAGGGTGGTAGGTTGTCTTGGTTTTGTAACTCCTAGACAAGTAAGTGCGATCTTTTCTAGATCAAGAAGATACACTTGATCTACTATCGGAAGATCGAGCAAAATTATTGGGACTAGGGTGGTAGGTCGCCCTAGTCCTTCACTTTTCATTCCTTCAAAATTTGAACCTGTTCACTATTGTCAATTATGTTGGAATCTTTGATCGCAACTCTTGAATCAATTACCTGCACACACACACACACAAGGTTGTGGATAGGGGTTTGCCTTGGGTCAATCCCTAATTTAGGAATTAACCTTGAAATTGAAATGATAATTGTAATGGAAATAGAATTGAATTGCAACAAGATGCTCTCCTTTTGAGGGAAGGGCTAGATTTGAAATTGAATGCTTGTAATTGAAGTCAATACCTTGTTGAAGCTTGCGTGAGTCCTCACACAAGGGTTTAGGATGTCATGCAAAATGTCTTCATGGAAGTTTGATCATGGATGTCATCTTGAATGCTTGAACTTGACTAAACCTCTCCTTCAATGCTTAATGGGTTGCTCACTTGAATTGAACTCACTAGAGTGTAATTGAGATCTTGATTCTTAGACTTCAAATGAGAGGGGTAGGCCTCCTTTTATACTTAACCATCCAAAAATTATTTGAATGTCTGGAGCAGGCTGACACATGACCTAAATTCCCACCCACTTGATGTGACTGTTGTTGGGACCAAATTTGGGTCCTAATTAAGAGGACTAGGGTAGTTTGGTGCCCTGGTCCTGAGTTAGGACCATGGTGCCCTAGCACCCTGAACCTGAGAATCAAGACTCAATTTTAGACATGAGACAAAAGGGGAAGTGAAAATATAGGTTTTGGGAAGGTACAAACAGAATCAAAGCGGACATTAGGCATTGAAAGATAGAACGCCAAGGTGAGGTCTAGGTGAGGATGAAATTGTATGCAGATACAATTTTTGATGATACACCAAGAGATTACAAAAAGTAATAGTTTTAAATATTATAGATCAAAATATATCCAAAACACAACCAAAATGTGAGCTTTCGATGACCAGAATGAGAGCAAGATTACATAAGTATATCTTGAATAAAAGACATAGCATGTCAACTATTGACAAAGCTACATATTAACTACTAATACAACCTGAATTTTTGTTTTCTTTATTGATAGCATGATCATCATCGAGAGATATGGGGTAGGCTCCTTGCTATGGTGGGAGTTGATTGGACATTGTAGACCAAGTGCTTGTGATCTTTGGATCCTTGATAGGAACAAGAGGACAATGGTTGTTGAGCAATCAAAGGGCATCAAATATGTTCACCATGTTCTTCATAAATTCCTAGTTGAACTAGTGGCTATGAGACTTAGAGGCACAATTGAGACCTTTAGTGAGTGTCATTTGAACATAGGATCCTTGTGTAATTAGTAACATCTTCCCAATGAAGATTAAATCAATAAGGTAGACAACTTCAAAGATATCATAGTGGTATAGTGCTTGAAGCAACTAGTCACAACTAAAAACAGAGTCCTACACATTTTTTTGGCCTAATAGCCACACCCATGAGGCACAATTGAGTAGGTCCATGGTACTAGATAGAAATGTAGACACAAATCATACTAAAAATAGAAAGTAAAGGGATCCAGTAGAAAATTTACATTGATCACTAATTTGATAGCCATTTCTGTGTGTGCACAATCAAATTTGAAAACCTTTTTTAACTTATATGAATCATAAGAGTTGACATGAGTGGTAAGTTTTGGAATCGGTTCCTTCAAGTAGTGGATTTTGCAATAAACATGGTTGAAGGCTCCAACACAAGCAAGCACCAATAATTAAAAATTTAAAATATCTAATTATTAAAAATAAAGTGATTTTAATTGCATTCTATCATATAGTGGTTATTTATAAGTACTTTGTAAAAGAAATTACCTTATGTTTGTCGGGGGGGATGACTTTAAATACATCTAGGTTAGTAAATTGGTGAAAGAATCAAGTAATAATTGGTATTCTAGATATAGGAGTTGAGTATGATAAATGAATTAAAGTAAGTGCATTGATGTCATAATAGATACATATTAAAATAAAAATAAAAGGGACTAGGGTTAATGTGTTTTCTGATTTAAATTTTGATAGATTACATAAAATACCAAGTTGGCTTATTAATTAGAAGGATAACATGATTAAATTTGAGAGTTGAGAGTTTAGAATAAAATTTTGCCATTTATCTTAGCCAAAGTACTATCTTGTCTTAATTTTTGTAATTTTGTCTAGAAGTTAATTAGGTATTTGTCACCTATAACATAAGAAAAAACAATGGTGATGCTAAGGTGCACTCATGGGGTTGGTATGTTATAATTAAAGTTTAGTAATTTCTACACCTTAGTTAAGCCTCAAGATTGAATTAGCAACAAAATTAATGGTGACATTAAGTGGGAATAGATGTTGAAGTAAGATGGCAATGATTGTCACTAAGTCAATTTGTGTCTTATTGATAATGAATAACTATCAAAGAGAGTACTCAAAATATGTTTTAACAATAAATGTTGATTATTGACTATTAAGATTAATTTCTTTTTATTAATATGGTAAAATGGGTTTTGAAGGGGCCCTAAAAATATATTAAAAAATTCCGAGGAACTACAAAACCTCAAACAAAACATAGAAAAATAATCACGATGAACCCTGGCAAGATAAACCTAAAAAAATGGAAAATACCTAACGCCACAAGTAATTTCATGTAGCTTATGGCGCAATTTAACATCTTCTTGACGGTCTCTACTTCCTTGAGATTTTGGTGATAAAAATTATCACGCAGCTTGACAAATTCCACAACATCCTTTTTCTCTTCCTCAAAAATGTTATTTTTACTAGCTCTAGTTCTAGTACTAGGTCTATCATTTTCATGTCTCTCCTTAAGAGCTGGATTGTTATTATGACATGAATAAATAATTTCTCATGTATAACCTTTAAATTATTAATCATATTTTTTATTCTTTTGTGATTTAGGTGCATAAGATTTATTTTCTTCTAATATTTTTAAATAAAATAATTAATGGTTGTAACTTCCTTTGAATCAATTTTAACAAAAACAAAGGAGGTTAGAGGGAAACTATAAATTGTTATTTGGTTTCCTAAATAAAGGGAAACATACCAGATTAGGTTTGGGCTTGAATTAGTTAATATGTGTGTATAAATAATACCTTGTACGTAGCAGAAAAGGGAGGAGAGTTACCGATTAATTGCAATGTTAATTGTGGAGAGAAATACTCTCTCATTTGCTAGTGTTATTATTAGTAATTTATATCTTTGATTTTGTACGTTGATTTTAGCTTCTGGCTGTGCATTATTCTAGCACTATTTTGTATGATATATTTACTAACTTGAATAGCATGGTTCATTTTTCTATGGTCATGAGTTCCTTTTCCAAGTTAGAAAGTTTGTCATTATGACCATGTTTCTATTTTTCCCACTTAGCCATGTTGACCATAATATCACATTTCATATCAAACAATTGTTTCTCTATTCTATTCATATTAAGGATGGCTTGCCAACCCTAAATGATGACCTTTCTATCCACCCCTTGTATGTTAGTTTGACCTCCCATCTTCTTATATAGAGTTTCTAATTTTATATTACCCCTTGTATGTTAGTTTGACCTCCCATCTTCTTATATAGAGTTTCTAATTTTATATTATGATTATTTATTTCTAAAAAGAACATTTTAATAGAGCATTCTAAGTTGCAATAGATTCCTTAATAGTCCTCGAAACCTTAGAAAGATCCTCCCTATAAGATGCATTAGGAACAAGGATATAAGAGTGCTTTAAGATATCTATAGTAGGTCTATGATCCCAAGGAATTCCCCATCTAAGATTTTAGGAATAATGACTTTCCCCTTCCTACTCACTCTTTGAATATCATTATGGTGATTCTCCACATTTTTCCTGTAAACCCTTTTAGTTAATCATATTTTCCCCTATCCCAAAATCCCTCACCCCTTCAATTTTTGTTTCCTATCAACCCTCTTACTAATATTTGTGTTAGTATTTAAGACTTCCACCATCACTTTCCTTTCTTACTTTTTAAGGGTAACATGTTCCTCATATGATTTATAATTTATTTTCTTAGGATATTCTAAGTCCATATGACTATACTCCCCAATATCATCACCAATTTCCCCCCTTCCTCCTAAACATCCTCAAAAAAAAAATCGTCAACTGTAAGGACTCAAAAGATGAAGTATTTGAGTAATTTGCCATCCTACATCTACCCTTTTTGGAATTATCACTCCCATTGAGACTTTTTTAATAGATCTTATGTGAATAAATATAATTAAAAATAAAAAAATTCAATCCCTAATAAAGCAACATCATATCTGGTGCCTTTTGACTTTCCTCAATGAAATTTTCTAACAAGGCAAGAAAATAGAATGGAAAGGAAATTTTGATTCTATGGCTAAAACAATTTAACTGTTCAAAATTATATCCTTAAATTAACCTAAAATTTTCTTCCAAAGACACATACATTATAATGTAGTCACGAAATTTTTTCATGTCCAAAATGTAAGTTCACCAACTTGTTATTCTCACCCTCCTTGAGAAATATTTTAAGGATATCTTATTCTACGCTTCTAATTTATAAACTTTTCTACCTTAAGTTAAAAGAATCATCACATAAGATACCAATTATTTTATAATGATGTAATCATATCGAGGTGCATAAACTTTCATGTCCCTCTATCTACTAGAGAATGCCTTAGTCACTACCCAATCTTGGCATTTTAACTCTTCTAAATAAGGAGTTAAATCTTCATTAGCTAAGATTTTCCCAAATTTTACATTCTTGTGGACCCCATCACAATTAGAAGGACCCACTCTATTGTAAAGTTAGTAGGTAGATAAAATAGAAAAAGAATGCAGTAGAAGGGGGATCCTTCCCTTTAATTAGGAGGGATCATATCTTGCCTTCTGAGAGATATTATTCCTAGTGTTGTCGTGAAACACAAATTTTGTGAACCTTCACCAATTTACAAAATGTTCACCCGACATTACCATAAATAGTAGCCTTGCATAATTGCAAGGTTGAGATATGATTTTCCTAATATTATTAGGCCTTCCAAACTAGTTGTTTTTTCTTGGCATATGGTTCTACTTGGAGATTGACCTTATCTATCATACAAATATACCTGGATTTTAAATGCTTCTAGGGTGAAAGTTCCCTTCAATTTTTGAAAAATATTTATAATCATTTTATCTTTTGTTGTTGTGTTGATGCTCATCACTCTATATACTAAATTTGTGATATACGTGCTTATGCAAATTTAGGTGCAATCTAGTAAAATTACATATCTATAGTAGTTTTGGATCACTAGGGAAATTCCCCTTTCACTATTTCCAAATTACCATAATATCCATCCTCTTCTACTTAAGAGCATTGACATGGAGGTATTCAACCTCCTATAAATGATAGTGGATCCCACTGTCATCATCTTTGTGGATCTCAAACACCAATTCCTAGAGATAATGTGGCTTGCAATGGATAGTCTCAATTTTCCAAGCAACCTTTTGACTCCTCTCAAGGGAATGATAGTGGTATTAGCTAGATTGACTCAAGAAAATTCTCCCATATAGAGTTTGGCCATTTCTCCCATTAATGCTTAACAAGCCTTAGAAAGGAAACTTGTAGCCTCATATAGACAATTTCCACATAACCAAATCGAGAAATCAAGCAAATAAACATTTAAAACCCACATGCAAATAAAAGACAAAATATAGATCAAATTTTACACAATATATACCCTAGGAAAACCCTCATGAAGGAGAAAACCAACATCCATCCACCATGTATTAAATTCAGCAATGCAACATTACAATACATCCATGAAAGCCTTTGAAACCCCAACCATCACCAAGCACTGTATGTGAACAAGCATGTAACCACACATCCCATGTCATTCTTTTGGCCTCCACAAATGCTAACCTAGATAACTCAAACAACTACCCTTGTGGACAAGGTTGCTTTTATAGACACAAACTCCCACAAAACAACCAATTCATATTACATCAAAACCATCTACTACAAAACCATGTGCTAAAACCATGGGATACCTACCTCATTGACCCCACATCTAATATTGGGTACTTTATTAATTTACTTCTCCCTAATATTAAATACATACAATACAATATCTCGTTGTTATAACACTATTAGAAAAACAACAATAAATGACTAAAAAACCTATTAAAAATTGCATATAAATGACTAAACTTGGTCATGTGACCATTAGTAGTTTATTTCCAATCATTTATAACGGGACCAAATTTATGACTAAACCATTTTTAGTCATTTATTGGTTGTTTTGATTGATCAATTTGGTAGTATCTTTAGTCGTTAATTTAGTCATTGGTTGCTGTTAATTGGTCATTTATTTAGTCATGGTAGTCATTTATTTAATTATTGTAATTATTAATTGTGGTCAATTGGTAGTATATTTAGTCATTTTTATTATTGATTTTAGTCCATTGGTAGTATATTTAGTCATTTGTATCAAATAGTTAGAAAACAGTGATTGTTAATTGTTGGAACACAGTGATAAATGGGGTTTGATAACAGTAATGAAATGAAGATTCAAAATCTACGTTAAGTTGTTTGCCAAATTTTCATTAGCTTGGGTATCATCTAGATATAAAATGTTGGTTAAATACATATTTAATTTTGGGTACTATGATATTGATACTTAAATAACCACTATCATTCAATTTAGAGTTAAAAAAAAACT
>NC_081413.1:204878013-204888013 GCF_030272615.1 Cryptomeria japonica | reverse complement strand
TATATTATATTAAAAAACTAATTATATATTTATATGTGTATGTATCATTTTACATTTAGAATGAATTGATTCTAAATTTTTTATGATAATTGCTTGTATTTCATTACCAAATGTTTATTCTAATTGATATAATTGATGTACATAATTAAAATATATTTTGAAAATTATTTAATATGTAAATAAAAGTTGATCTTAAGTAAATAAATTATTTAATATGATATAATGAATTTCCTCTTAAGTATCACCATCTAAGGGTATGTGATCTTCATCTACAAAGGGAATGAAACAATCTACAATAGGATCCTCTAGGAATGGAGGGATATGAGGGTCTCCATGGATCTTCTAAAGTCTATTCCAAAGTGTGTGGGGGAAATCAATATCCAATGCAATACACATAGAATCATGATCTTGATACTAGATCAAATCACTCCTACATGGTCAATGATGTTACACCAAGATTATATATTTTCTAGTGTTTATAGTTTAGGTGGGACTCCATACATAAAAGGAAAATGATTAAACCACCTAAAACTTATGAAGATACCATTTTACAAAAGAATCATTGTTATCCCTTTCTAATTTTACCACAAAAGGATGAATAGAGAAACCTATGATGCCTCCTCAAATAAAACCTTAAAAAATCAATAAAATCAATACATATAAAGCATATCAAACAAATTCATCTCATGTAAGACAGTCATTTTCAAGTGTCAAGATGTGCAAGTAAATGACTAGAATGTGAAATCACAAAAAATTGTCATTTATTCAAGCTTCAACTTAGTGTAGTACTACTAGTAGTACATGTATTGACAAGTTCATAGATATAACTTATGACTTTAACTTATGATTATTTTTATGATTTTGATGGAACTTATACTAATTCATCTTTAGATGTTAAAAAGTATTGTTTGAGTTGCATGGGCATTATGATGTTTTATTTTGTAGAATTTTTCTTATACTTTGATTTAAGTGGATAATATTTCTTAAATGATGCTTATTATTACCCACCTATTAATAATATTATAGATCTATGTGAGTTTCCTTTTTTTATATTTATATTTTAGGGGGTTGGGAGAGGCATGCCCCAGGATAGGCCAAGAGAAAAATTGAGTGATAGGGTTAGAAACCATGTGCGCGATGATACATTGGTTCCTCTTCCATCACCAATTGTTCTAGCACCTTCCCATCATCGAGCAGTGGATTCTACTCTAGGTTCATTGAGTGCCCTGTCGGGTAATTTGGTACAACAATTGCGGGAGGTGAGGACTGCCCCCTGCTTAGCACATGTTTGCACGAGTTGTGGGGATGTATGTAGGGGTCCACAGAGTGAGGATGCCCTTGGAGGAGATGCTAATTTTGATGATGTTGATGCTGGCCATGGTGGTTATGATGATGCCGAGGAGGCTACACATGTTGATGCCGTCTCTTCATATGTTGATCTCCTGTGGGCAGACGATGATCAACCTATAGAGGTAAAAATTTATTTGTATAATTTACAGTGCAATATTAAATTCCTTATATATACACATATGAACCATAACATGCATCAATTTTTTATGAATAGAGGATGGATCATACCACATCATTGAAGAATCGACAGCATGTTACCTCAATACCTAGAGATGTTGGTGCCCCATTTACGGTATGCACTTTCATCTAGATACATTGTATTGATATGTACTTTTAAAATAAACAATAAATTTTTTAATGTAATGATTTACATATGATATGTTTTTTCAATTTTGTAGGGTGCTTCATGTAGCACTGAGGTGGGTAGTTCTTCACGTGACCCATGGACCACTGAGGCTCAGCCTCATATACCACTAGTATGTTTTTAATCCATTAATTTGAAGTGTTTACATGCTTACTAATTTAAGTACAACTTTGATTCATATTCGTTATTTTTTGCAATTGTAGGCTTCTGGATTGTTTGATGGTGCATCACATGTATGCCTTCGACCATCAGTTACTTTGCCTGCATCACATGTATGCTTTTCTGTGATAATCTTGTAGTCTATATATATATATACTTTATAATTTATGTGTATATACAAGTTTGATTCATGCTTTATATATGTTGTTTAGGTCCACACCACTACCAATATTGGTACGGCTATGGGGTTGAGCTAGATGCAACCATCGACATTATCATTTGAGGCATGGTGATTACAAAAATAATTTCTAATTTGTTTATACTGTGTACCTGGCTTTTATAGGGATTCTCAAAATTGATGTACACTTTTTTTTTTTGCAGGACTTGGCTACGACCATTTTTCTTGTTCATGATAGTGGACCTCCACGTACCAGTGAGGGCATTGTAGAGCATGGTCATATGGTAATTTATTTTAAATTTTTTAGTATTTAATTGCTTTATAAGTAAATTATGCAAGTAACTTCTTCTCATGTAAAATCTTTTAATAATGTACAGGAGGGTGCAGACACTGATACTGCACAGGAGGGTGGAGTCACTGATACTACACAGGAGGGTGGAGACACTGATATTGCACAGACATAGGATGGTACATCTCAGGACCACTTGCAGCAGGATGATTCATCTCAGCCACCTTCACGTGGAGTGAAGAGGACTGCAGATGAGATGCACACAAGTTCTTAGATTGTATATTTTAGATCATATCATGTTATTGTATTGTGGACTTTTTATGATGACACTTATTATGTTATCCCGGGACTTGTTATTATGCGATTATATATAGGACTTGTTGTTATGTGTTATTTGATTATATATAGGACTTTTTATTATGTCATTTCCTTTCTATTATGATATGAGGTCGTGTTATGTGATTTGGCGCACTCTAGTGATTATATATGTGATACATTTTTTTGTTATTATGTTATTTGGACTTGTTTTAATGTCATTTCATTATTAAATTATTATTTCAAGACTTGTTATTATGTCATCAGGAATTGTTAGGTGATTGTATATAGGACTTTTTATTTATCACTTGTTATGTGATCTATTTATGACTTTATATATTAACATTGTGATTGATCATCTTATAGTGCAACAGTTTATAATTCAATGTGCACAAAATAACATTAAGAATAAGATAACTAATACAATATTGTTTATGAAACCAAAATTGTATCAAATGTAGACAAATACAATGTTAAAGGGACAGAAAAACAATTATCATGATTAAATATTTAAAAGAGTTCACACAAGTATCGACTTATTAATTATAAATGAATCTCATAGAGGAATCCAATAGATTGATGGAACTAAGGCTAACCAAATTATTAGGAAGCTACAAACATAGTATCGACTTTCCTCTTAAGTTGACCACACTACTTTACTAGTGTATTGATGGTTTATTAGTGTGAATAGTAGTGGTATGAAAAGCATGGACTTCATGGTACTAAAATAAAAAAGTACACTATAAATATAGATTTGTCATACAATGATAAATATAGAGTCAGGTCATATTTAAGACATAATTCTATCTTTGAACTTACAATTAATCTATGAAGAGATTACAATAAAATAAATATATTATAAAAAAATAGAATTCAATTGTAACACAACTACAATGTGCACAAAATAACATTAAGAAGAAGATAACTAATACAATGTAGTTTATGAAACCAAAATTGTATCAAATGTAGACAAATACAATGTTAAAGGGAAAAAGAAAAACAATTATCATGATTAAATATAAAAGAGTTCACACAAGTAACACAAACTTACATGCATATATAAATTTGATTCAACCTAATGTACCATCTGCATCCTCTCTCTTTTGCAATGCGTCTATGATTGCCTCATGCTCTTCTACTGAAAGTGTCCACAATACCTTATTAGTAGGTCTACCTTTGTATCTTTCTAATTTGATGTTTGTTGCCACCACCAAATGAGAATAGTGTATAATCTTCTTTTCTGATTGGTAGTCTTCATAAGCTAGTAAGCCATTCCTTCTTGTTAAGTATTTGCGTAGCCATGTACCAACCACCACAACAGACCCAACTGGATACTAAAAACCATCATCATCTACTTGATCACATATCAACTTTTTCTTAGGTTCTACACATCTAGCTAGCCAATACTCAACCTGCTCATCATTATCCTTAGGTGCAACAACAACATACACATGTCCTATAAAACAAATTTAAGTACAATGTGTAGAAATAAAACTTGTTAGAATTTATAATTCAAATATGTAATCATAAATTATATGACAATACATAAAAATATATAATTTAAAGTTATAAAAAATAAATTGAATTAAATTACCAAGTTGTATGAGGTCTAAAACACGATCATAATCTTCTGATGCAAATGCACGATCGGTGTCTTCATTTCTTCTAACATCTTCATATTGTGTCTCAGTAGGTGTTAATGATTTGTGTTGCCATTCTTCGACCCATTCCATATTCTCACATTCTTCCCATTCACCTGCAACACAAAATTGACAAAAACATGCAAGCTGTCTGGTCCATATAGTCCAAGTGTTAAAATTAGAACTCTTAAATGAATGCCATCTAGCTGACCCATTTATTATATCACAATCATATCTTGGAAGGATATTCTCCTCTTTAACTAGCCAGAAGAAACATCTAATTGTAGAGTTCTGATTCAATCCTGTGGATAAATTTGCACTACACCAATCCACAATTGCACTTGCATTTTTAAATTTAGCCTTTTCCTCGAATTTGAGTTGCTCTCTGCAAAGGGCTCTCTTAACACATGCACTGGCATCGTCATGTTCTCCTTTCTCGTGTCCAGCATCAAAAAAGCTCCAAATGTGTTTGATATTAATTTTCTTATGAATCCTACTCAACCAATAAAACATTCTAGCATTCTTGAATTGCCTTGTGCAATTATCAGACCATATTAGATGTTGTGTCATCTGAATTTCTCTCTCCCTCAAATTCTGAAAAAAGGTCTTGAGCCAAAACTGGACAATCTCAGATGAGTGTAATTTATTATCACTCATATAGAAATGGTACTCTCTCAAAATTTTGTGATCCTCTTGTGTACTATCTGGTGCATGCCTATAGACAATATGGACAAAAATTGATACCTGCACTAAATTGTAGTATTGTGATTGTACCTCATCTTGTGGTGCAAGTGTGTAGTTCTCTACAAAGTCAACAACCGAAAGTATACTACCAATAGGAAATGTATCCTTACATATTCGAAACTAACCATCGAGCCATCTAGCATTTTGAGTGTGTTTAACATATTTAGGTATGATGTTACTCTTGAATTCATTCATAAATGCATGAACACTAACTTTTTCAGTGATTAGATCGCATCATTTTCCAACCTTTCCATCCTTTAGTGGATACTCAATAGTTTTAAATCTTTTAACATCAATAAATTGTTGTCCAAAATCATTTGAAAGATTTTCATGCAAACATTCATCCAACAATGCAAGATTGCCACATATATCACATACACCAGAAACACATGCATTGAAAAGGAAATTTTGTTCATTTAGTGGTTTGCAAAACAAACTTGAAATAAACTCCTTTATAGTTTCAGGTGGTATATTTATACCACATTCTTGGAACATTGCATTACTATGCATGGTAACATGTATATATCGAAATACATCATAATGATAGCGAAATTGAACATGAGTTTTGCAACAACATGTGACTCTTTCCTTGTTAATTCGAACATACCAAGGTTTACACTTTTCAAAAGACCTTTGACAAATGCTAATAGTCAACACTTTATCATCCAAATTTTTTTTATACAATTCAGTTTGAGTCATGTCCAATAGGTGTTTTGGATGTGGATCACGAATTTTTGACCCAACTCTTAATTTAAGAACATCTCTAACATTAGGTGATACTCTCGTATTATCGTGCTAGAGTTTTTCGATCAAATTTTTGACTTCACCAGTAAGTTTCATATCAGACCTTGGTAGTCTACCACTAAAAGTCCACAATTTGTTTGCCGGATCACTTTCAAAATTAACTCTTCTTTTTACAGCTCTTGACAATTTTTACGATGAATATTAAGATATCCACATATGTTACTCATCATTCTTTTATTAGAAGTTGTTTGGGTTACTAAAGTTGCTGTTATTGCCCATCGTGCCGCATTTTTATCTTTAGAATGACTTTTCTTTCCAATTGTATCAAAGGCGCTAGCAACAGTCGATACAACTTGTTTTAAAGACTCCTCCTTCTTCTTGGGTTTGACATAAAAGCCTAACTTCTTCATCACTTTTCACATTTTAGTCATTTTAATTAGTTGTACCATTAATTGACATTGAAACCCAAATTTCTTATTATAAAAAAAATGTCTAAACAATCTATTTGCATGTGTCCTAATCTGTTTCCATGAAACCAAGCCAGGAAGGTTGTCTAGTACATCACTTTTAATTTCAAAATTTTCATTCATTTGATTATCATTCAAACATGTTTCATTTTCAATTGGTGTTTCCATGTCTACATACACATTATTGGTTTTAGTTGTAGGTGGATTTTCAATTTCATTTGGAGTTTCAAATTTGGTTTCAATTTCAGTTTCAAGTTGAGATCTAGTTTCAGTTGGGGTTTCAATTTGGATTTCAATTTCACTTTCAACTTGACTTCTAATTTCATTTAGGGTTTGATTTTCAATTAGAATTTCATTTAATAAGTAACCTGCTTCTACTAAATCACCAATTTCTTCATGAGAAAAAACATAGGGCTGTGAAGACATACCTGTATCCAATAATGGATTAGAAGATGCACCTGAATTAAGTGGTTCTATTATGTTTCCTTCGTCGGCATTTATGGTCTCATTGATGTTCTCCTCTTCTAAAATGATTGCAGAACTTCAAGCTCCTTGTCTCATTCTTGATCTTCTCTCTCGTTGACGCATTGCCTCCTTCTCCCTATTTGTTGTAATCTCCTTAGTTGTCAAAACCTTCCTTTGCCTCT
Source organism: Cryptomeria japonica (assembly GCF_030272615.1). Lineage (NCBI taxonomy): Eukaryota > Viridiplantae > Streptophyta > Pinopsida > Cupressales > Cupressaceae > Cryptomeria > Cryptomeria japonica. The sequence continues at coordinate 204,881,116 of NC_081413.1, read as the reverse complement.
TCCTGCATTGATTTGATCCCATGGCTACACCAAAATTTGAATTCGAATCAATCTCCTTACCAAATCAACAATAAGACAAACAAAGAGAAAGATTAATCAAAACACTCTTTGCAGATTGTACCTATCAGCCAATGATTGAAAAATCATTCAATCATTGGGAATTATGCTTGTGGGCTAGATTCTGGCCCAACGGATCTTTTCAAAAACGGGCACTCATTTTTGAAAACGGGCACCCGTTCCACTTTCAACGGTATAGACTGAAACGAGCGCCCCTTTTTTAAAATTAGGGGTGGGAAACATTCCTTATCTTTGTTTTTTGCTTCGGGATAGGCTTGGTCTCACCAAGCCTATGCTTGGACCTCCAAAAGAATGACTAAGGTAAATCGACATCAGATTTCTACCTTGGCCTAATTTTTTGAGGGCCTTTCTGATTGAATTTTTTGACGAAACGAAAACCCATTAGAGTTTTCAGCATCTTGATTTCAGAAATGTAAATTTATAGTGATAAGATTACTTTTAATATTTTTTTATTATTTATTAGTCAAAAGTGAAACCTAAACCTAAAATACCAAGGTTCACTAAAACTTTAATAACTTTTTGGTTTTTAGGATTTTAGAAAAATAAATTATATGGCATCAATCTACATACAATTATTTTGAATATTAAAAAAAAATAATTGAAAAATATGAAATTTTCATCAAATTATGGTGGTCGTACACCCAATGTTTTGAAAATATACTTTATTGTTAGTTAAAAATTAATAAAAAAAAATATATTCAATAAAAAAATAAGCAAAAATATTCTCATCAATAGTTGGTGTCTTAGGTATCATTTCCAAAGAGGATTTGCAAAAATTCATTTATTTGCATCAAAAAAGGGTGGTCGTACACATGCGTGGTATGGTCCTAAAATAGGCATTTTGAAAAACTGGTTTTTAAACATGCCTACTAAAAAGGGATTTCTACCATGTGGGTATTAAAGTAAATTACATATTTGAAAAGTAGACTCTGAGCACTACATTTTCTATTACTTTAGTTTTTTGAGATTCAATCTCTAAGTGCATCAAATTTTGACATCAATCGACATAAAATTTGAAAAACAGAGAAAACACTTCCACTTTTTGCCCAAAAGTGGGACTCAACTTCTTGCAGCCACCCACCGTTTGGAAGATATGGTCATTTTTCTCAAGTCTGAGCATTAATTTTAAAATGTTTAAATTATTTTTCAAATAATTAATTTAATATTTTAAATTATTTTAATATGTGAAGTCATTTAAGGAGGTAGAATTCATCTAAAATGTCATTTCCATTTCCCCTTCGATCTCCTTCATGGTCGATGGTTTTTGAGGTCAAGATCATAGTGTTTGTAAGAGAAGGTTAAATATGCTCTATTTTTTAGCATTCTTAACCCATATTCATAACCTCAAAAAGAAAAAGGTTAAGAATGCTCCAAAACAGAGCATTTCTAACCTTATTTCCTAACCTTGTGTGGGCCTGCTGTATCAAGAAGGTTAGAAATGCTCCGTTCTAGAACATTCTTAACCTCTTCCATGAGAATTATAAAAAAAAAATGTTTCAAACAACAGGTTATGAACATTCATCAATGCATTAAAGATAAAGTGGTTTTGCCATATGTTGAAGTTGCAGCTGCTCTGGAGAAATGAAAGCAGAATGATGGGAGCCTCAGAATGATATTTCATCTCATGGTTGCAATAATGGCAGAACACACATAATGGATTTGTTCGATAGACTTCAGAAACTTTCAAGTGATCACAGTTGGCAAGTCTAATGAAATCCTCTGCAACCTTTGGCTGCATCATCCCAACCTATATAAAATGAGAACCTTAAAATAAGAGTATGGACATTCATCGAGGCATTAAAGATTTTAGGGAGTTAATCGGATTATGAAGTTGTAGTTTCTCTCGAGATATACATGCCAACGTGGAAACTGGATTACACCATGAACTGCACTGGTAATTATAACTGAATTATAGACATGTCATGAAATATAGATCTGTATGCAAAATGTGGAAGGCATAGATAAGGAGAAAACCATTTGATAGAATGCCTCAATGAACTATCATCCTAGGGAATGATATATATATGACTGGAATATGTGCATCATGGTAAACATTATTCCAATCATGGGAGGAGGGAAAGGAATGATGCAAGTGTTTGACAAAATGACATGGTTAACACACATGTAAATCATGGTTAAAATATTGTAGAATATGGAAAGATTAAACATGGCAAGTGAATTGTCTTACAAAATGCTTCAAAGAAGGTTCCTGGATCGACAGTTGTCATTCTAGGTGATAGAAAAGATTCCTAGGTTTATGTGCGCATGAAAAGAAAGGCATGTGCAAAGGTTCGTATAAAATCCATTGATATTGACTTACTGGGAGATGCATTAGAAAAGATGGTGCTCGAGATAATTCTTAATCTAAACACCAATCCTCAAGTACATGGTATATTGGTGCAACTTCCATTACCATCTCACATCGATGGAGAGAGAATACTGACTGCCATAATCATAGAAAAGGATGTAGATGGATTTCATCCTCTCAACATTGGAAAAATTGCAATGAAGGGGATGGAGCCTATGTTTGTTCCTTGTACACTAAAGGGATGCATAGAATTATTATAGAGGAGTGGATCTCCATATCAGGGAAAAGAGCAGTTGTGGTTGGAAGGAGTCACATAGTAGGGTTGTCTGTTGCATTGCTTCTGATCAAACTAGATGCAACTGTATTTATTGTGCATAATCAAACTCCATATCCAAAGAACATTATACATGAGGAAGATATTATCATAGCCATTGTAGGGCAGGCAAACATGAACAAAGAAAATTGGATCAAGCCAGGCGTTGTTGTTATTGACGTGGGAACAAATGTAGTTGATGAGCCAAGCAGAAAATCAGGTTATATATTAGTTGGTGATGTTGCTTTTGAGGAGGCAAAAAGTGTTGCAAGATGAATCTCTCTAGTACTAGGAGGTGTTTGACCAATGACTATTGCAATACTTCTTAGAAATACAGTAGATAGTGCAAAGTGGGCTTGTGTTGAAATGTGGTGTTGAAGGATTATTGCACACTTATGATATAT